>NC_037671.1:135603007-135659516 GCF_003255815.1 Theropithecus gelada | reverse complement strand
GCACCCCCCAAAAAAAAAAAAAAAAAAAAAAAAAAAAAAAGAATTTGGCAATTAAAGAAGTGCTTTGTTGAGTTAGTATGCCACAAAGTTATATAGTACTAAAAATACGCCTGTACTCTTACCGGCTTCTGCAGAACTGAGGGAGATCATGGAAGGATGAAAGCAGTAGGTTTCTCATGGCAGTGAATATGATTTTCTCCTTCCATTTTTCCTTCTCCCTCTTGTTAAATAAAATTCCCCTGGTTGCAACTCCCTAGTGAGAGGATTGATGACAATTGAGTTATTTTGGAGGATCCATCTTTAGGCAGATTCTGGTTGTATCACTGAAGCTGTGACTGGGATGTCATATATGAGAAGATATATAGAATGAATCTATAGGTACTGGAGGCTAAGTCTAAAGTATGCCTTGATTTGGCTTCCTAACCTAAAGAAGTTTTAAATGTCCATTCTGAGAGTTCTTACCAAAAGTTCCAGCAAAGCTTTGCAGCAGTAAATGCTATAGAAAAAGAGAAAAAAGTTCCCGCAGGCTGGGTACAGTGGCTCACTCCTGTAATCCCAGCACTTTGGGAGACCGAAGCAGGAGGATCACCTGAGGTTGAGGGTTCAATACCAGCCTGACTAACATGGACAAACCCCATCTCTACTAAAAATACAAAATTAGCCGGGTGTGGTGGTGCATGCCTGTAATCCTAGCTACTCAGGAGACTGAGGCAGGAGAATCACTTGAACCTGGGAGGCAGAGGTTGCAGTGAACTGAGATTGCACCATTGCAATCCAGCCTGGGCAACAAAAGTGAAACTCCGTCTCAAAACAAACAAACAAACAAACAAAAAACAGTTCCAGCAAAGCAAACTTAAAAACAGTCTATGTGGTCAATCACTATTCTTGCTGCTCTTATGTAAATAACAAGGCCAACTTTGATGAGACTACCCTTATTTTGTAAACCCATTTGTCTTATTCTGATTATTTTTGGCAGAAATGGGAGGAGTAACTGTAGAGAGAAAAACTGTTTCTGAAGAAAAGCTATAGTACACCTGCTATTGGGTTGTAGCTCTGCTCATCGTTTTCAAGTTTTTCTTATCTTCCTGTAGACTGGACTAGATTCTAGAATTCTCTTTTCCTCCAATATCTGGCTACAACTCTCCAACTAAGAAGAACGGCTCTGTTCCCAAAGCCCTCTAAGCTGAAACCAGACAACTCGATGTAAATTTCAAGGGACAAGTGTCATTCCTGATGTGCGGGCCACACAGAGTTCACCAAAACGCCTGACACCATAACCAGAGACATTCAAACCGCAAACCAGGGAAAGAAGTTGACAACTTCATGCTGTAAACAGCTTTCCCCAAGGTGTCAGCACAAGACTGCCTATCATAAGACTCTTGCCCCTCTGAACTTGTTTTTTTTTTCTTTTTTGCCCATCTTTTTCGCTTGGCACAGTCAGCAGCTCCTGCAGGCAATCTGATGAACTGTCATGTGAAACCCAAATCTTTACAGAACCTAAGAGCTTCTTTAGTCCATCTAGTGGGTAAGTTTAGCAACATCTCTAATGTACGTAACTGTTGTTCAAATTGTACTAGCGGTCCCTTTTATAAAGTTACACTTCTAGATCCACTTGTTCTCACTCCCTACTTTAGTATAACCCAGTCATAGGATGCCAGATTTCCTATAGCTGTATAGGAGCAGTCTGTGCAGTTGATAACACTTGTTGTCCATGGGTAGAAGCATTGGGTATTGCAGAGACTCGGTTACAAAAAATGAACAGTCGCTTGGGTAAAACAAGTGGACTCCTCATCTGACTCCTTCTTTGATTTATTCAATTTTAGTTGGTTTGGTTCATGGGATCCTGGCTAAGGAGCTTACACCAAACTGCTGGTATTATCCTCCTGATAGTCATAATAGTGGTCTTCCTGGTGTGCTATATTCTCTCAAAGGTTTTAAATACCTACACGTAGCCATCCATGGAACATTGGATGACCTCTCTTCAGCTAGAATAACAAAAACTCAAAGAAGTATGTGATCATGAGGACACCACAACCTAAGAATGGCACATCGAGACCAGAAACGCAGAATGATGGTAACTGAGAGCAGTGTGAATGGCCTAAGTTTTGGTTGCACTCTCATCTACGTGACAGCCTGACCCAAAGGGTGAAATTGTTTAAAAAAAAAAAAATTATAGGAGGCCACTGGTTTGGACTGAACTCCTGCTCTAGGTCCAACAGATCAAACCAAAATGGAGTCAGTCACGCTAAAGTTCCACATCACCAAACTGAAACTAAGTTGTTTATCTGACCTTCTGAGAAATCAGGCGAGAGACAATAGCTAAATCCCTAAACAAGCAATTTCAGCCAGTATGATAAAGAAGTCCCCTTTCTAGCCTTTACAAGGAAAGCAACTTTGAAACAATCTATCAAGTTTTTGTTTTCTGTGTTGGCGTTTCTCAACCTTTTTCTGTCTGTAAAGCCAACCTCCTCTGATTAGAACACTCATTGTACTTTTTTTTTGTTTTTTTTTTGAGACGGAGCCTTGCTCTATCACCCAGGCTGTAGTGCAGAGGTGTGATCTCGGCTCACTGCAACCTCCGTCCCCTGGGCTCAAATGATTCTTGTGCCTCAGACTCCCGAGTAGCTGGGATTACAACCACATGCCACCACCCCCAGCTAACTTTTGTATTTTTAGTAGAGATGGGGTTTCGCCATGTTGGCCAGGCTGGTCTCGAACTTCTGACCTCAGGTGATCCGCCCGCCTTGGCCTCCCAAAGTGCTGGGATTACAGGCATGAGCCACCACACCCAGCCTCATTGTATTTTATAGTATGAGGTGTTGCTCAGTTCTAGAATTACAAATAAAAGCCAATTACATTTTTAAGCTAAATTTGTTATTTGTTGTAATTTTGTCTTTTGCAACTCTTCTTTTCTTTCTTTTCCTCCTCTTCTTCCCCTTCCTTTTTTTTTTTTTTTTTTCTGAGATAAGTCTCACTCTTGTACCCCAGGCTGGGTGCAATGGCGTGATCTCGGCTCACTGCAACCTCTGCCTTCCGAGTTCAAACGATTCTCTTTCCTCAGCCTCCCACGATTCGCCTTTCAGGCGCCTGCCACCATGCCTGACTAATTTTTGTATTTTTAGTAGAAACGGGGTTTCACCATGTTGGCCAGGCCAGTCTCAAACTCCTGACCTCCGGTGATCTGCCTGCCTCGGCCTCCCAGAGTGCTGGGATTACAGGCATGAGCCACCGAGCCCGGCCTTTTCCCCTTTCTTTTCTTCCATTATTGTTCTTAAGTTTGCACAATAATTAGGATAAGTAAGCATTTATAAAATCAGGTATATTTAGTCTTCTAATACATATTCCAATGGTGTTGTCACATCTTTTATCTAGATTAATACCTTGGTACATATCATTTAATTTTATTAAGAAAATGTAATTGTTATTTTAATTACTTTATTTATTTATTAGAGAAGAGGTCTCGCTAGGTCACCCAGGCTAGTCTGGAACTGTTGGGCTCATGCAATCCTCCCACCTCTCAAGTAGCTGGGATTATAGGCGTGAGCCACCATGCCCGGCTTGTCTGCCTGCCTTTCTTCCTTTCTTCCTTCTTTCCTCCCTTCCTTCCCTTCATTCCCTTCCTTCCTTCTTCTTTTTTCATTTTCTCTCTTCCTTATTTATTTACTTATTTATTGGTAGAAATAGGGTCTCACTGTGTTGTCCAGGCTGGTGTTATTATTGGTAAATGGGCAGATTTATGTAAATGATGAAGGATTATCACCCCTTCTTCTTTTTAGAGATGGGGGTCTTGCTCTGTTGCCCAGGCTGGACTCAAACTCCTGGGTTCAAGTGATCCTCCTGTCTCAGTTTCTCAAGTAGATAAGACTACCAGGCTCGCACCACTGTGCTCAGCTTCCCCTATTTTTATTATTAACATTTCCCCAGCCAGGCATGGTGCCTCATGCCTGTAATCCTAGCACTTTACAATGTCGAGGTGGACAGAGCACTCGAACCCACAAATTTGAGACCAGCCTGAGCAACATAGCTGGGTGTGGTGGCACGTGCCTGTAGTCCCAGCTATTTGAGAGAGTGAGATGGGAGGATTGACTGAGCCCAGGAGGTCAAGTCTGCGGTAATCAAGCCACTGCACTCCAGCCTGGACAACAGAGTAAGACACCCATCTCAAAATAACAAACAATAAAACATTTTCTCACACTTTCTTATACACTAACTATAGACAGTGTTATTTGACTGAAAGAGATAGTACATTCTTCTTTTCTTTTTCTTCTTTTTTTTAAGATGGAATCTCACTGTATTGCCCGGGCTGCAGTGGTGCAGTGGCGTAATCTCGGGTCACTGTAACCCCTGCCTCCCAGGTTCAAGCAATTCTCCTACCTTAGCCTCCTGAGTAGCTGGGATTACAGGCATGTGCCACCACGATCAGCTAATTTTTTTTGTTTTTAGTAGAGACGAGGTTTCACACCATGTTGGCCAGACTGGTCTTGAACTCCTAACCTTGTGATCCGCCCGCCTCAGCCTCCCAAAGTGCTGGGATTACAGGCGTGAGCCACTGCGTCTGGCCTCACATTCTTCTTTTCTCAACCTTTTAAGAAACACTTGAATGTTTTTTTTTTTTTTTCTTTTTCTACCCCTCGAGATGGACTCTCACTCTGTCGCCCAGGCTGGAGTGCAGTGGTGCGATCTCGGCTCACTGCAATCTCTGCCTCCTGGGTTCAAGCGGTTCTCTTGCCGCAGCCTTCCGAGTAGCTGGGATTACAGGTGTGTCCCACCATACCCAGTTAATTTTTGCATTTTTAGTAGAGACAGGGTTTCACCATGTTGGTCAGGCTGTCTTGAACTCCCGACCTAGATGATCCCAAATTGCTGGGATTACAGGCGTGAGCCACTGTGCCTGGCCAAAAAACTTGAATGTGTTCCAAGTGCTTATTGTTAAAAATAGATAGTAGAATAAAATGTATTTTGTTTTTTAATCAGTTGCCTTATAAATTCATTCAAAATTACAACAGTTGGTTTCTAGGCTAGATTGATATTTGCTCAATAATTCATTCTGAGAGCTCAAAATCGTAGGTTTGGTTCCAGGTCCATCTAATTGTAGTTCTTATTTATATTAGTAGAAAACATCTTTTAAAAAAAAAAAAAAGGAAAAAAGAAAATGAAGCCTCAGCAACAAAAAATAACTTAAAACCAGGTCATTTTCCTATCCCCAGATGTCCCCAAATCACAGAATCTCAGCTGGGGAGTGCACCTGGCCTCGTCTCCTGCCTTCAGCCATCATCCTGTCTCTAGTGCCTCTCTTATCTATGTCTGATTACGGAAGCCTCACTGCCTTCTCAGGCAACTCATTTCAGTCATGAGTAGCTCTACCCACAAAAAGGTGAGACTGAACTGAAAACTTTCTCCATCTCACTTTCACTCATGAGTCATAAATATGCCTCTAAAGTTCTTAAAATAAGTGTAATTCCTTTTCCACTTGGTTTTCCATCAAATGTGTGGTGAAAACTATCACATCCTTAAGTCAAATACTTTGCTTCCTCAAGGACTTGACATTGACAGTTCTGAAATGTGCTCTCCCAAATTTTCACATACTAATAACTTGACATTCAGGACTCAGTTCAGTCCCTATGTTGCCTTTACTGAGAGCTCTTCCCTTGTCATTCTTGTTAAAGTAGGCCCTCTTGAGTCACTCTCTGTCTATTTTTATTTTATTTTATTTTATTTTTGAGATGGAGTGTTGCTCTTGTCGCCCAGGTTGGAGTACAGTGGCACGGGCTCAGCTCACTGCAACCTCTGCCTCCCAGGTTCAAGTGATCTTCCTGCCTCAGCCTCCTGAGAAGCTGGGATTACAGACGCCTGCCACCATGCCCGGCTAATTTTTGTACTTTTAGTAGAGACGGGGTTTCTCCATGTTGGCCAGGCTGGTCTCGAACTCCTGACCTCAGGTGATCCACCCACCTCGGCCTCCCAACGTGCTGGGATTACAGGCATGAGCCACTGTGCCTGGCCTCTTATATTGTTCTTATGTCACTTATCACTTTCTGAATGTATTCTATTTGTTTATATGTTTTACCACCTGTTTCCTTCCACTAGAAAGTGAGCCTTCTGGGGACTGGCAACATGTCTCTTGTTCATTCAGTTCCTTATGTGATCCAGGCATTCTATTCCTAGGTACTACCCCAAAGCAATGAAATCACTTGACCATACAAAGACCTGTAGCACGAATATTCATAGCATCTTTTTTCGTAACAGCCAAAAAGTAAAAGCAACCCAAGTGTCCATAAACAGATGAATCTATTAAAAATCTGTAAGAAATCCATATTATGGACTACTACCTACAGCAACCAACTACAGATACATGTAGCAACATGTATGAACTTCACAATATTCATGCTGAGTGAAAGAAGCGAGTCACAAGAGTTCTTCTCTTTCATTCCATTTATACAAAATTCCATTAAACATAAATTAATTTCTAGAGACAAAAAGCAGATCAGCGGTTGCCCAGCACATGGAGTGGAGGGAAAAAAACAAGTATGAATTTTTTGGATGGGATGAAAATATTTTGCCTCTTGATTGTGGCAGTGTTTTCATAGGTATTCACAAATGACAAGACTCACCAAACCGTACACTTTAAATAGGTGCATTTAATTGTACATAAATTAGGCCAGGCACAGTGGCTCACACCTGTAATCTCAGCACTTTGGGAGGCTGATGTAGGAGGATTACTTGAGCCCAGCAGTTCGAGACCAGCATGGGCAACATAGTAAGACCTTGTCTCTATTTTAAAAATAAATAATTTTATTAATTTTATGTAAATTATACTCCAGTTAAGTTGATGGAATCAAATTTTGTTCAGTAAATACTTTTTTCCTTCAGGCAAATCATCCGTGCCTAATCTGACAGGGTTTGGAGATTTTTTTGTTACATTCGCCATTACCAGGTAGCTCAATTTCTCCAAAGGTGGTGCCCAGAAATGGAACCAATATTATAGATATGAACAGGTTAGAGTATGTTGGGTTCCTGTTATATCCACTTTTTTATTACTGTACATTTGAATCAGGATTTCTTGTGTTTAGACTTCAAAAAATCTCATATAAATGATTTTAATCAGCCTGAAGGATCAACTTCTGTCAGTGCAGCTTAAATTTAGGGGGACGTTTCAGAAGCAGGCCTACACTGATGTCTGACATTGGGTTTCTCCAGGGGCATTTCCCAACTGTAGAACAGTCTCCTTTATCCTAACTACCTGTATATTTTTCCCCCAGGTTCTGAACTTTTCTTTGTGTCTTTTTTTGTCTTCATGAAAGTGGAAGATAACACCGTTTAAAGAGACAAAGGTCAAGAGCAGCCCTGAGGCTGGTCAATAAAGATCTGCTTTCTGGATGCCATAGATGTAGTCATCGTTCATCAATACTCTTTGGGTGTAGTTGTTTAAATTGCTATGAATTGGCCTGGGTGCTGACTAGTTACATCATTTCTCCATGTGATTGACAAGAATACTGTGTGACACTTAAGACATCTTGCTGAGAATCCACTAGGTTAGGAATTAGAAGGCTTGAGTTCTAGGTCTGGATTTACCTCTTTAAGTTGTGTAACATTGGACAAGATTACTTAACCCAAGCCTCTGCTTTCTCGACTGGAAATTTTATACAAATACCACCTGCACTATTCAGTTTATGGAATATTTTAAATATCAACTGAAAATATCATGTGAAAATACTTTCAAAAAAAGATTGTGAGTATCAGCCAGGCGCGGTGGCTCACACCTATAATCCCAGCACTTTGGGAGGCCACGGTGAGCGGATCATGAGGTCAAGAGTTCAAGACCAGCCTGGCCAACATGGTGAAACCCCGCCTCTACTAAAAATACACAAATTACCCGGGCATGGTGGCAGGCACCTGTAATCCCAGCTACTTGGGAGGCTGAGACAGGAGAACTGCTTGAACCCGGGAGACGGAGGTTGCAGTGAGCTGAGATCGTGCCACTGCACTCTAGCCTGGGTGACACAGTAAGACTCCATCTCAAAAAAAAAAAAAAAGAAAGAAAAAAAAATTGTGCTTATTATATTATTTATAATAATGTCAATAGGAAATGCCATTAATGTCCAACACTAGAATGACTAAAATAAATAACATATCCACATAATCAAATATTACAGAGCCATCAAAAATAGTGTTTAAAAAATAACTAGTGACACAAGAAACTGCTTACATATAACATTTATTTTAAAGAGCAGGGCAGGCCAGGTGCAATGGCTCACACCTGTAATCCCAGCACTTTGGGAGGCTGAGGCGGGAAGATTGCTTGAGCCCAGGAGTTCAAGACCAGCCTGGGCAACATGGCAAGACTTCTGTTGTAAAAAATTAGCCGGGCGGTGGCATGTGCCTTTAGTCCCAGCTACTAGGAATGCTGAGGTGGGAGGATCACCTAAGCCTGGGAGGTTGAGGCTGCAGTGTGCAGTGATCTTGCCACTGTACTCCAGCCTGGGCGAGAGTGAGAATCTGTCTTAAAAAAAATAAAGGGCAGGGCACCTAGTTGTGAACCCTTGGACAAGGGCTAATGATGGGAGCAGGTACAAGGGGACTTCTGTGGGTCTTTACAATATTTCTATTTCTTTTTCTTTTCCAACTTAGATAAAGGGGGTACATGTGCAGGTTTGTTACCTGGGTATACTGCATGATGCTGAGGTTTGGGGTATGACTGATCCCATCACCTAGGTATTGAGCACAGGACCCAACAGTTTCTGAACCCTTGGCCTCCTTGCTCCCTCCCCACTAGTAGTCGGTCCCCACTATCTACTGTTGCCATCTTTATGTCCATGAGTACCCATTGTCTAGCTCCTACTTACAAGTGAGAATGTGTGATATTTGGTTTTCTGTTCCTTGACATTAATTCACTTAGGATATTTCTATTTCTTGATCTGGATAATGATTATGCAAGTGTGTTCACTTGGTAAAAATTTGTCATGTTTTGCTCATGTGAACACTTCCATATACGTAGGTTTTAGCTATATATGTATTTAAAAATAAAAAAGCAGAACTCAGAATAAGACCACAGTTTTATTTTATGTATTTTATTTATTTATTTATTTATTTATTTATTTATTTATTTTTTTGTGAGAGTCTTACTCTCTGTTGCCCAGGCTGGGGTACAGTGGCATGATCTAGACTCACTGCAACTTTTGCCTCCAGGGTTCAAGCTCTTCTCCTGGCTCAGCCTCCTGAGTAGCTGGGACTACAGGCGCGTGTCACCATTGCTGGCTAATTTTTGTATTTTTAGTAGAGATGGGGTTTTGCCATGTTGGCCAGGCTGGTCTTAAACTCCTGGCCTCAAGTGATTTGCCCATCTCGGCCTCGCAAAGCACTGGGATTACAGGAGTGAGCCACCGTGCCCGATACCATAGTTTTATTTTGAAATTTGGGGTTTTTAAAAGATATATATTTTAAATATTTTTTAGAGACAGTGTCTTGCTCTATCACCTAGGCTGGAGTGCAGTGGCAAAACCATAGCTCACTGCAGCCTCAGACTCCTGGGCTCAAATGATCCTCCTGCCTCAGTCCCCAGAGTAGCTAAGACTATAGGCATGCACCACTATGCCTGGCTAAGTTTTTAAATTTTTTGTAGAGACAGGATCTTGATATGTTGCCCAGGCTAGTCTTGAACTTCTGGCCACAAGCAATACTCCTCAAATTACATGTGTGAGCCTCCATGCCTGGTCCTATTTTTAATTTTTTAGAGACAGGGTCTTGCTATGTTACTCAGGCTGGAGTACAGTGGCTATTCACAGGCATGATTATAGCGTACTAAGGCCACCTGGACTTAAGGGACTCTCCTGCTTCAGTCTCCTGAGTAGCTGGCGAAACCCCCTTTGCAAAAATTATAACTGAGGAAATTATGACAGTGAAAGAAATCAGACCTAAACGGCTCCATCTTGCGTCTAACCTTTAAGCTGTCCTTGTTCACCCCTGGGCATAGGCCGAACTAACTTTGGGAAGGAATTCAGTTTATGGTTTGACTCTAAAACAAAATTGGTAATAGCTCTTTCCCGAAAAGACCCCCTTCTTGCCTGGGAACCAGTCTGCCTTTGTAGGACTAACAAATTAGCTAGAAGATTAGAAATGACAGTTTGGGGGTGATGCAGCCTTTGGCTCCAAGAGTCTGAACCTTCCCAAATTGCTCCTGGGGAAAACATCGCCATTGTAAAGCTAAAGATCAGAGCTATTTTGCAGACCCTGAACTCGATGGATCAGCTGACACCACCCAGACAGTAATCTGGGTCAGCTCGTTCTGCCATCCCACCCAGGAACAGAAGAGAGCAAGAAAAATTCACTTGGAGTCCATCTCCAACCTGACCAATCAGCACTCCCCACTTCCCAAGCCCCCACCCGCCATATTATCAGGGGGGCTGATTTGGGTAATAATAAAACTCTCTTCCCCCACATAGCCAGCTCTGCATGAATTACTCTTTCTCGCCGGCCGGGCGCGGTGGCTCAAGCCTGTAATCCCAGCACTTTGGGAGGCCGAGACGGGCGGATCACGAGGTCAGGAGATCGAGACCATCCTGGCTAACACCGTGAAACCCCGTCTTTACGAAAAATACAAAAAACTAGCCGGGCGAGGTGGCGGGCGCCTGTAGTCCCAGCTACTTGGGAGGCTGAGGCAGGAGAATGGCGTAAACCCGGGAGGCGGAGCTTGCAGTGAGCTGAGATCCGGCCACTGCACTCCAGCCCGGGCTACCGAGCAAGACTCCGTCTCAAAAAAAAAAGAATTACTCTTTCTCCATTGCAATTCCCCTGTCTTGGTAAGTTGGCTCTGTCTAGGCAGCTGGCAAAGTGAACCCGTTGGGCAGTTACACTGGGACCACATGCGCACCACCAGCTTAAAACTATGTATTTTTTTAAGTGGTAAGAAATACAGCAAAATGTTAATGATGGTATCTCTGGCTGGTGAGATTACAGGTGACTTTTATTTTCATCTTTGCAACTTTCCCTTTGATGATCAGAAAAAAGTGTTTGTTTGTTTGTTTTAAATTAGAAAAAATATTCCTTGTATTTGAAAGAAAATGCTTGGCCCGGCGTGGTGGCTCACCCCTGTAATCCCAGCACTTTGTGAGACCAAGGCAGGCGGATCACCTGAGGTCAGGAGTTCCAGACCAGCCTGGCCAACATGGCAAAACCTCGTCTCTACTAAAAATACAAAAATTAGCCAGGTGTGGTGGTGGGCGCCTGTAGTCCCAGCTACTCAGGAGGCTGAGGCAGGAGAATGGCGTGAACCTGGGAGGCGGAGCTTGCAGTGAGCCAAAACCGCGCCACTGCACTCCAGCCTGGGGTGACAGAGCGGGACTCCATCAAAAAAAAAAAAAAAAAAAAAAAAGAGAGAGAGAAAGAAAGAAAGAGAAAGAAAGAAAGAAAGAGAAGAAAGAAAAAGAAAAGAAATTGTAAACGTATACAGCGTCAAGTGTTATTCCCAATGCCTGAAACATAATGCTTGATAAATGTGGAGTGAATGGTTATTGCCCTGTGAAAGTTGGTCCATAAGAATTGGGTCATTCTCTTCAGATCAAGTCGAGAAGCCAGGAGGAAAAAGCACTCAGGGTACAAAGCATTGCTCCAAGAATAGAGTTTTTGCAAGCCTGGCTGCTAAAACTGCTTGTTGTAAGCTGAAACCAGTTTTATCTATAGCTTCTGAGATAACTTGCTACAATTCTAGGACTAATTTTGCCCTCTGCTGTTGCTCACCAATCAGAGCTCCCAGCTCCCCAAACCCATACTAGGGCAAATGAACTTTCTCAAAGAGCAATACATAACATTTCTGCTTTTTAATAAAACCTCTGGCCTTTTCTTTGTTCTTCAGACATTCCGAAGACCACCCAGTCTACATGTATGCCCGAACTTAATATTCTGAAACCGCCCCCACAGGGTTGACAAGAATTGCATGTCAGGTTCTGGCCAGAAATGTAGTTATAATTTAGCATGAATCAGGCTGCCCTTTGGCCCACTTCCTTGTTGCTAAGTCACATAGCACTAGATACTGACCATCTGCATCCCCACTGTATGATGGGCAGGATTTCTGACATCAGGATCGTAAGACTAAGAATTGACTTGCATTCCTATTGTTCCTACAGGGTCTCTGAACATTAGATCATAACACTTTTGTTTAAGGATCACTTAAAATGTTTTTCAGGGCTAGGTGTGGTGGCAAAACCTGAAATCCCAGCACTTTGGGAGGCCGAGATGGGAGGACTGCTTGAGGCAGAGTTCAACCTGCTTGAGGAACATAGCAAGACCCCGTATCTACCTACAAAAATATTTAAAAATTAGCTGTCCCTGGTGGTGCGCACCTGTAGTTCTAGCTATTTGGGAGGCTGAGTTTGGAGGACTGCTTGAACCCAAAGAGTTCAAGGTTGCAGTGAGCTATAATCACACTGGATGACAGAGCAAGTCCATATCTCAAAAAACAAAAACAAACAGATGTTTTTCAGACTCCGAATTCCAACAAAACAGCTGATGCCAACGAGTTTGAAGATCCCACCAGAGGAAGGGGATCAGCGTGAGAATAGTTTCTTCATCTCCGTGTCCTACGACTTCACTCTGCACTCTTTGATCAACTAACAATCTCTAAAACCCTAAAAAATCCTAACCTCAAATTCCTCAGAGTTGTATCTGAGGTTTCTTCCCATCTCTTTGTTCAAATTTTTCTTTTCTTTTTCTTTTTTTTCTTTTTTTTTTTTTTTTTGAGACGGAGTCTCGCGCTGTGTCACCCAGGCTGGAGTTCAGTGGCGCGATCTCGGCTCACTGCAAGCTCCGCCTCCCAGGTTCACGCCATTCTCCTGCCTCAGCCTCCGAGTAGCTGGGACTACAGGCGCCCGCCACCACGCCCGGCTAGTTTTTTGTATTTTTAGTAGAGACGGGGTTTCACCATGTTAGCCCGGATGGTCTCGATCTCCTGACCTCGTGATCCACCCGCCTCGGCCTCCCAAAGTGCTGGGATTACAGGCTTGAGCCACCGCGCCCGGCCTCTTTTTTTTTTTTCTTGAGACAGGGTCTCACTCTGTCGCCCAGGCTCGAGTGCAGTGGCATGATCTCAGCTCACTGTAACCTCAGCCTCCGGAGTTCGAGCGATTCTCCTGCCTCAGCCTCCTGAGTAGCTGCAATAAAAAGCTTGTACTACCATGCCCAGTTTTTGTATTTTTAGTAGAGATGGGATTTCGCCATGCTGGCCAGGCTGTTCTTGAATTCCTGAGCTTAAGCGATCTGTCCGCCTTGGCCTCCCAAAGTGCTGTGATTACAGGTGTAAGCCATCATGCCCGACTTCCTGGTTCAAATTTCTACGATTCTTCTTCTTTCTCTGTTGCAACCTGGTGTCCCAGCGTATTGACTTGCTGTGTGCCTCAGGCAACAAATTTATTATGGTTACAATTCTTTCTCCCAAGTAAAACAAATTTAGAGATTTGTCTCTACAATTTTGACTTCAATGCTCTATCTACCAGGAAAGTACCTGTTTTAAAAAACGAAATAGGTTAACACTCTTAGCTCTCAGGGAACCCAGGCTGGCTCCTACAATGACTATTTCCAATTCTAAGTAAGAGCTCATGAGGCACATACCTAATGATTTTTCTTATAATTTTGCCAGAATCAACACCAGAAGATATCTGTCACCAGTTCTCTGCCTCATTCTAGATCCCCATAGTTCCTTCAAGATTAACTGAATGTGCATGTTTGGAACGGAGACTCAAAGTTATTTCAAGCAGCCTGGTGCTTTCCATGCCATATTTCACCCACCTTGAGGTTAGGATAGAATTACTTTCTGGAGCCCCACTTCTCAATCATGATGGCCACTCCTCTCATTTTCTAAGAATGGAGATAACATGGGAATTTCATTAGCCGGTATTATGCCAGTTGCCTTATCAAGTCCCCTTTTAAAATTCTTTGTCATACTGCTACTACTACTACTACCACAAAACAAAGCCACATTGATTACCCTTTGCATTTCTTTAGTCTGCAAACATTTTCACTCTTCTTAGAAAACCGTATTACTAATTGATGCTGCCCATGGTTTTTTTTTTGTTTTTTTTTTTTGTTTTTTTTTTTTGTGAGACGGAGTCTCGCTCTGTCGCCCGGGCTGGAGTGCAGTGGCCGGATCTCAGCTCACTGCAAGCTCCGCCTCCCGGGTTTACGCCATTCTCCTGCCTCAGCCTCCCAAGTAACTGGGACTACAGGCGCCCGCCATCTCGCCCGGCTAGTTTTTTGTATTTTTTAGTAGAGACGGGGTTTCACCGTGTTAGTCAGGATGGTCTCGATCTTCTGACCTCGTGATCCACCCGTCTCGGCCTCCCAAAGTGCTGGGATTACAGGCTTGAGCCACCGCGCCCGGCCAATGCTGCCCATGGTTTTATGCACTGTATCTTTCCATTGTCCGTTTAAATCTCAGCTGAGCTCTCAAGAGTAGCAGGCGAGGGCTGGGTTGGTTTCATTTAATGCCACACAGTTTCCCACAACACTGCCCTGTCTGCCACTCCCACATACTCTGCTGCCCGTATGGTGATGCTGCTTTTGAGGAGCTCTCATGCCACTTGAGCTTTGATTGATTTTTCAAGATTCTGTCTAATCCTTCCCCAAGGTGTCCCTTCACGGAGGAAGGTGCTGGGAGTAAAATTCAAAACATATTTGTGGCATTGACTAGCTTTGAGTGAGGAGCCAGATGGATGAAATGGGGCCTCATGGGGACAGTAAAGAATTCTCATGCTCTCCCAGTGCCATAAACCCAGAGCGGCCTCTGAAAGGCTGAGCTGGAGGGGCTAATGCAGGTGGTGTCATCTAAACCGATGTCTCTAATCAGTCAAGTCACTATGCTGTTTGCTTTGTCAGATAAGTGACTCTGGGGAAATCAGGTCGGAGAGTGGGAAAATAAACTGTTTGCTCAAGCTGATGTGAATCTTCAAAATCTATTTCAAATGCAGAAATTAAATAGGCTGTGCTTTGCCTTTCAGGAACCTCCTTCAGAACTCAACCAGTGAGTGAGAGGGACAGAGGGAGTTACCAGAACACAAGCTCAACTTTAGCTTGGCTCTAACTCTGGTTGCAGGTTCCTCCTCCTATTCGATGATCTAGTGTCCACAGATGGTGCCTGTGCAGTCCTGAGTTCCAGCTGGGTCGGAGGGCATGCCTCACAGAGCCAACATCTGCCACTCTGCGTCTGTCGGAGCCTTCAGAAGGCTGGTTTTCAGTTTGAGGAATCAATCTCAATCCAGTAAAGCACTTACAGCTCAGGGGCTTTGATCTTTGCTTGGCAAATGCCCTAACTGCTGAGTTCTACATACTTTGCCATTTCTCCCTTATCTGCCTTCTTTCATACAAGCTCCAGCTTGTATGAAACCAGAGCCAGAGTTTTCTCCATGTTTGGAACCCACTTTCTGATTCCTTGAGCATGGGTAAGAGGAATGGGGGTGGGGATGAGATGGGTTGGGGAAGGAAGGACAGAAGTTTAATGGAAAAACAAGAACAGAAATAAAATGCATTTATGGGCTGGGCACTGTGGCTCACGCCTGTGATCTCAATTCTCTGGAAAGCTGCAGTGGGAGGATTCCATGAGGTCAGGAGTTCAAGACCAGCCTGGGCAACATAGTGAAACATTGTCTCTACAAAAAAAACAAACAAACTAGCCCAGCTGTGGTGGCATCTGCCTGTGGTCCCAAGTACTTGGGAGGCTAAAGCGAGAGGATGGCTTGAACCCAGAGTCTGATGCTGCAGTGAGCTATGACTGCACCACTGCACCCCAGCCTATGCAACAGTGACACCTGATTTCTAATAAACAAAATGTATTTATGCTATATTTAAAAACTTTCTGAGCTGGGTGCAGTGGCACACACCTGTAATCCCAGCATTTTGGGAGGCCGAGCTGGGTGGATCACTTGAGGTCAGGACTCCAATTCCAGCCTGGCCAACATGGCGAGACCCTGTCTCTACTAACAATACAAAAATTAGCTGGGCACAGTGCGCATGCCTGTAATCCCACCTACGTGGGAGGCTGAGGCACGAGAATCGCTTGAACTCAGGAGGCGGTGGTTGCAGTGAGCTGAGTTCGCACCACTGCACTCCAGCCTGGGCGACAGAGCAAGACTCTGTCTCCAAAAAAATAAAATAAAAACTTTTTCTCAAAGAGCTCTGAAATGGAAAGAGTGCACAATAGCTTCAATTCAATGATGGCAAAGTTAAAATTCCTAACATGGTCTCCTGGCACACTCTGGATGATACGGGAAACACACTGACATCCTTGCTGTTTTTAAACTTGAGCAACTCAAGTTGTTAGTATGAGAGGCAAATAATTAACATCTAAATGCAAGCTGACTTTCTTCTTACAGCTAGCATATACCTCAAGTCAGCAAGCCCATTTCATCTTCTTTTTCGAATAGCTTCTGTCAATGAATTCTCTACAATTTCATAATGTATATATGCTAGGATGCATTTGTCTTAAATGCAGTTATGTTTTGACTATTTCTAAGTAAAAGTGCATTAAGAACATAATGAAGCCCGTATTTTTTTGCACTGTCTCTTAATTTTATGGTGGATAAAGCACCAATTTCTGAAATTCAATAAAAGCAAATCTTCCTTTGTTGTTCAGATCTTAGCAGTGGGTTTAGTAGTTTTAACTTCTTCCATTTTGAAGCTTTCCTTCCATTTTTAGCCTGAAGTAGCTAAACATATAAAGGAAAGGAAGGAGAGATCATCTAAGTAGCTAATCAGATAAATGAAAACTGACTTGAAGTTAGGGTTTATTCTCCCTTTCTTTTCTTGAATTGGATAATAACATCTCTACTTTGGATTATGTTCAATAACCAAGAAAACAAACAGCACTTTAAAAAAAAAAAAAGAAACCCAAATTCCATGAAAAAATGGCTTGGTAATAGTATTAATATTCCAGAAAAAAAATATAAGAAGTTTGGTATTTAAAACAAAACAAATAACCAAACTGCTTTCCTCATCTACCAAAATCCAACATTAAGTAACACTTAAAACAGGCAATTTACCACCTCCATTGAAATGAATACACAGTCTCCAATTTATATATGTTGTACTCTAAAGTAAGGACAACTGAAAATTAAGATGTGCTTTCCACAGAAAGTGATATAAATGGCAGCTCAAGAGTTCCAGATGGTTTAACACTACAAGGTGTTCTCAACAGAAAGTCTTTGTTAGACTTCAGCAATACTATTTGGTACTTCTAACAGCAAACAGGAAGCATTCCAATACTTATTAGATCCTCTACCATTAGACACAGAAATTACCTAGAAAATAGAATGTATTGCCAAATCTCAAACAAGAGGGCTACTGATTAAAACAAACAAAAACACCCTTAAGACATCTCACATACAGAAAACATGGCCGTCTTTGGGTTACGATTGGCTGATTTTCCAGTAGTGCTCGGGTAGGTCTTCCTGATAGAGGGGTCCGGGAATGGCAGGGTCCCATAAGCGGCTGGTGAGGAGGACCCACTGCTTTGCCTCCTACCAGTGAGGAGTGAGGATTTGGGGAAGGACTATGCATCCATCGTTCCTGATGTTCTTTTCATGGCTCCCCTTCTCCTCAGTTATTGTCCATCTACCTCCAGATGGCAGCAAATGACTTATTTTAGCCCTTTCTTCTCATTTAGATATAAAGTGCAAATGTCTGATTCAGATACAAGACTGTATGGTCTTTGGTTAAATGTATAATCAAACTAAAAGTATAAATGATACCAGCTCCCTGATTTTTCTGGCAAGAGGGGAGTAACAGCTATCTGGAGAGGACTAGGGAAAGCTAAGGAATGGATTCACAAGAGAACGGGAAGGTGAAAGGTAAAGCTGAGTGAGGCTCGAACTTTTGCTTAGTGCCAGCATTGTTGATCTGCACCTGAGCAAGCTTACATAAATGCATGTACATACAGGCACGGAGCTCTCTAACATGGAATTGAGGTGAAACCGTCTCTATAAAAAAATACGCCAGGTGTGGTGGTGGGCGCCAGTAATCCCAGCTACTCGGGAGGCTGAGGCAGAAGAATCGCCTGAACCCGGGAGGTGGAGGTTGCAGTGAACTGAAATCGTGCCACTGCACTCCGGCCTGAGCTACAGAGTGAGACTATCTCAAAAAACAACAAAAACAAAAGCACTGGTACTTCATGTAACAAATTATGATTTGCGTATGTCTGTACTTTTACAACATAACTGGCACTTGTATAAAGGAAATTCTTTGTCAAGGACTGAATCAAGGAACTTAACACCCTGTTCTGGAAAAACAAGTATGCAATACTAGTAGGAGGAAGTAGAAAGCTTCTTTCTGTTTTCCTAGGCACAGGGCCTGTCTTCAAGAAACTTTCAAAACAGGTAGTTAGCCTGTGGCTGGCTTCTACACCATCTGCAAATGCCCAAGGCCTTCATGCAACCTTTAGCTACCTAGGGCTACCCAGTACCCTAAAGTTCCCTGCACCTTAAAACTCACCTGTTTTCTCCTTTTTCATTTCTGCCCCTATCACTGCCTTTCTGCTAGGTGCAGTGGACTAACACCTGTAGCTCCAGCTGCTCAGGAAGGTAAGGTGGGAGCATCACTTGAACCCAGGAGTTTGAGTCCAGCCTGGGCAACACAGCAAGACCTCACTGCTTTTAAAAAAAAAAAAAAAAGTAGGGCTCAGTGACTCATGCCTGTAATCCCAGCTACACAGAAGGCTGAGGCGGGAAGATTACTTGAGCCCAGGAGTTCGAGACTGTAGTTAGCTGTGATTGTGCCACCACACTCCATCCTAGGTGACAGAACAAGACCCCATCTCTTAAAAACAAACAAACCAAAAATCACAGGCTTCCTCTCAGAGAAGGGGGGTGGGGCTCTACTTAGTAGCAGAGTCTCTTAATCAACAGTCGTGTAATGTATCAATAATCAGATACATCCCTTTCAGAGATCTATATTTTCAGCCACAAAGCTTAAAATCTCAATTGTCAACTAGTAGGATTTCCGGCAAAATAACAGAAAAGTAGAAAATAAAAATCAGGTTGTAGATCTATGTTGGGAAAGGAGGTTAACTTTCCAGGTAGTTCATATTCAACGTGTCTACACAGCTCCTGCGGGTCATTTCTGCTTTCTATGTCTTCCTTTAGCTAAGGCCAGAAATTCAAAAAAATTCCATTGGTTATGGAGATCCCTCTTCACCCACCCATTCACTCAATGAGAAAGAAGAATTTGTGGAAGGCAGGGGATATCACAAGAGAAAATGGCACACCAGAGTGTAATGTCTCAAATAAAAGGCTTACTTTACACTTAATACTAGTATATTACTGTTCATAATATTGTAAAATTATCATGTTATAAAAATATATAATAAGATCTTATAAGAAACTCTGAATGGACTGACGCTTGATAATTCTCTTAAGTAGAACACAATGAAACAGTAGTGGCTGGCTAAGTTCCATCAATTTTTTTTAACTCTTTTTGACTTTTTCTCCTGGTCTTCTGTTATCCTTTCTGCAGGTCGCTTCTTCAACCCCTTCATTTTCCTGGTTTGTAGTTTGCTTAGGTCTTGCTTCTGCATATGAATCCTTCCATAAGTTGTACCAAAAGTATCATGGGAGATATTTTTCTTCTTCTTTGGCTACGACAAAAGAATACGTATATATTTAATGGCCTTCTACTATAATGAGCCAGTAAAAACCTAGTCTGTAACAACTATCTTAGTAGCAATTTCCATTAGTGCCTGCCCCTTCAATGACAGAGTATATATAGCCCTATATACTTTTCTTCTCAAACTTAAGTGTACATACAAATCACTTGGGATCTTGCTAAAGCACAGATCCTAATTCAGTATGTCTAGGGTAGGGCCTGATATTCTGCACAATTCCCAGGTAAACTGTCAGGCCACACTTTGAAAAACAAAACTATAAACTACACTAACCACTGTCAAACATCAAGAAAATATCCTGTGTGTAGCTTAAGGAGTTGTGACTATCATTTCAATTTCTATTGGCATTTTAGGGATTACATTTCTGCTTGTCTTTTAAGACTACTTAAAAAGTCAAAACACATTTTATGCACATATGGTTTACATACCCTGTGCTCTAAATCCTCAGTCTTTACAGCGTCCCAAACAACTCTCTTCCTTTTGTTGAAAACAGCAGTCTTGACTATCAGAAGGCACTTAGCCAAACCTCACGTCTGGGTTGTGCAACTCTTTTTTTTTATTATCCCTTATTGTTGGCTTATTTGGTTCTCTCTCCTTTTCCTGGCTCTGTGAGTCCTAGTTTAATCTATTGTATTGATCTCTTTATGTATGTCCTTGTCTTTTTTTTTTTTTTTTTGAGATGGAGTCTTGCTCTGTCGCCCAGGCTGGAGTGCAGTGGCGCAATCTCGGTTCACTGCAAGCTCCACCTCCCAGGTTCACACCATTCTCCTGCCTCAGCCTCCCAGGTAGCTGGGACTACAGGTGCCCACCACCACGCCCGGCTAACTTTTTGTATTTTTCGTAAAGACGGGGTTTCACTGTGTTAGCCAGGATGGTCTTGATCTCCTGACCTCGTGATCCGCCCGCCTCAGCCTCCCAAAGTGCTGGGATTACAGGTGTGAGCCACCATGCTGGGCCTATCCTTGTCTTTTAATACAATATGCCACAAATCCTTTTTGGAAACAAAAAGGATTAAAGTAGAATATACAAATAAATATGGCACCAAGCTCTAAGTCATATACCTTGAGAGCTTTTGGCATTTTCATAGATAATTTATAAAGGTCATCCGATGCCAGGTGTGTCCTCCTCAGAACGAGATCCAATGAGGGTCCCATCTCTTCCAATTCAATCCGTGGTGTTCTGCAACCAGATTTCTTCAACAGCAACCTTTAGGAAATAGGTAAAAAGAAATGTTGCTATGACTTTCATAAAAGTCCTCTCCACCAAATATTTTTTTTCAGGGGATTTACAGGTCCATTAAATGACATAAAATGTTTAGAGAGACTTACTTGAATACTTCATACATTCAAGCCAAGCATATCCTTTGGTTCACTTTTTGTTTTATAAATCTTTTTTTTTTTTTTTTTTTTGAGATGGAGTCTTGCTCTGTCGCCCAGGATGGAGTGCAGTGGCGCAATCTCGGTTCACTGCAAGCTCCGCCTCCCACATTCACACCATTCTCCTGCCTCAGCCTCCTGAGTAGCTGGGACTACAGGTGCCCACCACCACGCCCAGCTAATTTTTTGTATTTTTAGTAGTGATGGGGTTTCACCTTGTTAGCCAGGATGGTCTTGATCTCCTGACCTCATGATCCACCTGCCTTGGCCTCCCAAAGTGCTGGGATTACAGGCATGAGCCACCGCGCCTGGCTTTTTTTTTTTTTTTTTTTTTTTAAGTCTTTTATCCCTTTTTGAGCTAAAGGGTCGCACAAATATCAAATTAAAAAAAAATTTTTTTCCCTGAGGTAAAGGACAGTTTGCTTATTTTTAAAAATCAGAAATAAAATTATACAATATTGTTAAGAAACAGCAAGTGAGATACAAAATTCTCAGAAATGAAATAAAATCCTTTGATTTGACTTCATCTTACTCATAGACATATATGTATAAAAATAATTTTAATTGGCTTTTTCTTTGAAACAGTATGTTTGTACGATTAACAAGTTCTTATCTAAGACTGTAGGAGTTAAATCAACCCATTCGGAATCAACTTTTCCTCTTAGCACAGATATTTACTAACTTCCTTACATTGAAGTGAACTTTAAAATCTTAAAATAACAAAACCACAACTTTCTGAATAGCCTATGACTAAACAACTCTGGATCTGGAAACACTGGTGGAGGGGAACTGGGGAGTACAGGCAGGATAAAGGGATGGTGGAGCAGCCTGGTGCGGTGGCTCACACCTGTAATCCCAGCACTTCGGGAGGCTAAGGCAGGCAGATCACCTGAGGTCAGGAGTTCCAGACCAGCTGGCCAATATGGTGAAACCCCATCTCTACTAAAGACACAAAAAAATTAGCTGGGCGTGGTGGCGGGCGCCTGTAGTCCCAGCTACTCGGGAGGCTGAGGCAGGAGAATCGCTTAAACCCGGAAGGCAGAGGTTGTAGTGAGCCGAGATAGCTCCACTGCACTCCAGTCTGGGTGCCAGGGCGAGACTCCATCTCAAAAACAAACAAAAAAGAAATCAAGGACGTGTATTTACATTTTCAACTAAAATTTTTTCTTCCACTTAAAGTGCTAATTTTCAGCTAGTTAGAAAACTTGTGAATTCAAAACAGCTCATGGCATGTCTGATAGATTCAAATCACCCAAGTACTACTATACACTGCCAAAAGCACTTTTGAATTAACTGAAGCACCTTTTAATTAACTAAAAATAATTTTAAAAATTGATGCATAACAGATGTACATAGCTTCAGGGTATACATAGTAATTTAATATAGTGCCTTTTTATTCACACAAATGTCCTAATGAATTAATTTTTTGAGTGGTACATAAAATTAAGATTTCCAAATAACTATGTATAACTACTTATGTTGCTGTTTCATTGAAGAGTTAAGTACAATGCCATACTTGTCTGTGTAGATGATGTGATCTTAATCATTTCAGTGAGTATGTTTACTGGAACAGCAAACTGATTTAAGCAAATATTCTCTGGCTTTTAGTTATCTGCAAACAGAACCCAGTTCTTTCTCTCTCAGATGGATTCAAGCTGGTAGATATGCTAACTGGTAATTGCTACATATTTTCAAATATTATTTGCCTATTTCTTGAGGAAGAGTGACATTACTACTACTGTTCAAATTGTAATTTCCTCATTTTTCTCCCTCTCATACACTTTTCTGGCTGAAAGTGTGTTTTCATTAAGTAAACTCCTCTATTAGAATGTTGTGTTTGCTTTTTAAAGTATGCTAACACTTTGTTTTGTATATTCCCCCCCATAAGGCCTAACCATTGTGCAAAGGCACATGTGGCATTACTAACATTTTGTTTCATATTAATGGCCCTGACTCTACAGTGAATAGAATTTCCCAAGGGATATCAACAGTCACTCACATATAAGGAATAATTACTACAGGATGTATAGGAACAGTGGTCAGTAACACTATGATTTATTCACCCAAAAGATCATGTTAAAGGTTATATTAATATAATTTCATGTTTAGAGTTCCTTTCATCCAAAAAGCTCAAAACCATTATAAGCCTCATTAATCTTCACAAATAAAGTGTGTGAATATTAAATATTACCATTTTCAAATTGCTTAAGGGCTAATTTGCAGTAAGAGAGAAGGAAAGGGTTCCACAGTATAGCCCAAAGAATGCCTGGGGAGCCGAGTTAAGTCAGACATACTTTCTGGTATATGCCCATCTATGAGTACCTCTTTACTCTTTTTTTTTTTTTTTTTTTTTTTTGAGGCAGAGTCTCGCTTAGTCGCCCAGGCTGGAGTGCAGTGGCGCGATCTCGGCTCACTGCAAGCTCCGCCTCCCGGGTTCACGCCATTCTCCTGCCTCAGCCTCCCGAGTAGCTGGGACTACAGGCGCCCGCCGCCTCGCCCGGCTAATTTTTTGCATTTTTAGTAGAGACGGGGTTTCACCGTGTTAGCCAGGATGGTCTCGATCTCCTGACCTCGTGATCCGCCCGCCTCGGCCTCCCAAAGTGCTGGGATTACAGGCGTGAGCCACCGCGCCCGGCCGAGTACCTCTTTACTCTTATAAAGCAGTACTGTCAATCTTATGGGGACCTCAGAATTACCTAAACGGTATTGCTATAGTTTGCAAAGGAAGAAACAAAGACCCTGAGAAGTGGTGACCTGCCCATGTCGCGTGGCTGAGCCCAGCTCAGAGCCAGGTCAGTAGGCTCAGATGTGATGCGGAATCCCTGGACCACCCCTTCCTCCCATCCTCAATGCTCCTCAAGTGTGGCACAGCCTCTGGAAGCTAAGCTGATCCACATGTTTAGTGATTCTTTCAAGTAGCAGCTCACTCTCAATCACACTGTCCATTTATTATTTCAAATTAATAGCTAACAAGTATTACAAGGCACATATGGAACATCTAGTGATCAAAATTACATACTGGGGTCTCTGATTTTAAAAATTCAAACTTTTTTTTTTTCATTATGAAAGATGTCATGCTAGTGTAAAGGTGATTCTAGCAATCGAATTTTTGGTGGATCTATGCATTATAGTTACACTGCTAGTTTTTTGTTTTTGTTTTTGTTTTCATTTTTATTTTTTGAAATGGAGTCTTGATTCGTCGCCAGGCTGGAGTACTGTGGCACAATCTAGGCTGGCTGCAATCTCCGAATCCCTGGTTCAAGCAATTCTCCTGCCTTGGCCTCCCAAATAGCTGGAATTACAGGCATGCGCCACCATGTACAGCTAATTTTTTGTATTTTTAGTATAGATGATGTTTCACCGTGTTGGCCAGGATGGTCTCGATCTCCCAACCTCATAATCTGCCCGCATTAGTCTCCCAAAGTACTGCTGGGATTACAGGCATGAGCCACTGTGTCCGGCCTTACTGCTAGTTTATTCTTTTATTTTTTTCTTTTTTTTTGAGATGGAGTCTAGCTGTCACCCAGGCTGGAGTGCAGTGGTGTGATCTTGGCTCACTGCAACCTCTGCCTCCCAAGTTCTCCTGCATCAGCCTCCTGAGTAGCTGGGATTACAGGCGCACACCATGTTGCCCAGCTAATTTTTGTGTTTTTAGTAGAGACGGGGTTTTACCATGTTGGCCAGGCTGGTCTCAAACTCCTGACCTGAGGTGATCCACCCACCTCGGCCTCCCAAAGTGCTGGAATTACAGGCATGAGCCACCACGCTGGGCCAGTTTATTCTTGTTCTAAAGTCTGACTTGATAATTCTCTATTTTGTTTTTCTCTGTATCCTTCTTTACAAATAAATCCTTTTCACTAAATACAAGTGAATACTTTCTGTGAAACCGTTCAACACAGAATAGTTTTAGGCTACTGTTATTATTCATTTCTTATTCTCAACAATTGTTTATTATATTTTTATCTCCCTTGTATCCCCTCTATGTTTAACACAGAGGGCATACATATCCACCTAAGGCAGGAGAATCGCTTGAATGCGGGAGACAGAGGTTGCAGTGAGCTGAGATTATGCCACTGCACTCCAGCCTGGGCAATAGCAAGATCCTGTCTCAAAAAAAGAAGTGTTCCAGGCCGGGCGCAGTGGTTCACGCCTGTAATCTCAGCACTTTGCAAGGCCAAGGCGGGTGGATCACGAGGTCAGGAGATCGAGACCATCCTAACATGGTGAAACCCCGTCTCTACTAAAAATACAAAAAATTAGCCAGGCATGGTGGCAGGCGCCAGTAGTTCCAGCTACTTGGGAGGCTGAGGCAGGAGAATGGCATGAACCCGGGAGGCAGAGGCTGCAGTGAGCTGAGATTACGTCACTGCATTCCAGCCTGGGCAACAGAGTGAGACTCAGTCTCAAAAAAAAAAAAAAAAAGAAAGAAAGAAAAGTGTTCCAGATTTCTGTTTTTTTCAGATTTTGAAATACTTGCATACACATAATGAGATATCTTGGGGATGAGACCCAAGTCCAAACACAAAATTCATTTATGTTTCATATACAGTTTATACACATAGCTTGAAGGTAATTTTATACAATTTTTATTTTATTATTTTTTATCTCAGACGGAGTTTCTTTCACTCTTGTTGTCCAGGCTGGAGTGCAATGCTGTGATCCAGCTCACTGCAACCTCTGTCTCCCAGGTTCAAGCAATTCTCCAGCCTCAGCCTCCCGAGTAGCTGGGATTACAGGACTCTACCACCATGCCTGACTAATTTTTGTATCTTTAGTAGAGACGGTATTTTGCCATGTTGGCCAGGCTGGTCTGGAACTCTTGACCTCAGGTGATCCACCCGCCTAGGCCTCCCAAGTGCTGGGATGACAGGTGTCCAGCCAACATAAGGTTTTGTTTTTTTTTCAGACAGTCTTACTGTGTCACCTAGACTGGAGTGCAGTGGCATGATCTCAGCTCATTGCAACCTCTGCCTCCCAAGTTGAAGCAATTCTCGTGCCACAGCCGCCCAAGTAGCCGGGATTATAGGCGTGTGGCCCAGGCTCAAGCAATTCTTGTGCCACAGACTCCTGAGTAGCTGGGGTTACAGGCGCGTGACACCATACCCACTTAATTTTTGTATTTTTTAATAGAGATGGGGTTTCTCCATGTTGGCCAGGCTGGTCTTGAACTCCTCATCTCAAGTGATCCACCCACTCTCTGCAACCTCTGTGTCCTGGGCTCAGTTGTCCTGCCTCAGCCTCCTAAGTAGCTGGGAGGACAGGCGTGTGCCACCATGTCCAGCTAATTTTTGTATTTTTAGTAGAGATGGGTTTTGCTGTGTTGGCCAGGCTGGTCTTGAACTCCTGGCCTCAAGCAATCCACCCACCTCGGCCTCCCAAAGTTCTGGGATTACAGGCGTGAGCCACCATGTCCAGCCTGAGTACCTTTTTCTATTAGTGATTTTTCATCTTTTATTTCTTGTTCTCTAAATAACAGTCATCTACTGTATAGTATAATACATACTTAGAAGCCCCCAGATCACATATGGAAACTCAAACAGGAGACTTAGGGCTTTCGATGTTAACTAGCTAAAAATTATAAAGTCACTAACTACATCTTATGATCATTGGGTATTTTATTGCATTTTGCCTTATTATTTTATTTTTAGTGAGAGGAAAATAGAAAAACAGAAGTGGTTGTATTAATCATATGGAGAAAACTAAGTGTCTCTGATTTAATACGGTTGAGCCCAAGATGGAAATTACTAGCTGACAAGAGGTGAATCTATAAGTTTCATTTGGACATTTCATTGGACATCAGTCATGTATTTCACTGTGAAGGAAAACAAACACCATGCATGAAATGCTAGATACAAATGGCTGTACAACCAGCACGACTGCATGGAAGACACTGTCAACACCAAGCTGTCAGCTCTCAGGCTGCGCCCCAGCCACACCATAGCTCACAATGTCCAGCAAAGTCTAAACTCAGTGTACAGAGAAAGGCAATTTGTGGGAGTCAGTGTATTCTTTAGGAAACTGTGTGCTCTGTCAGCCAGTACCAACGCCTTAAAAAAGAGAAGTCACACACTTACCTCAAGAACCACAATGACAGCATGTCATTAATTCTTTAATAAACATAGAATCTGCTTAAGAGGTTATTTTTTTGTTTTTTTGTTTTTTTGAGACAGGGCTCTCACTTTGTTGCCCAGGCTGGAGTGCAGTGGCACAATCATGGCTCACTGCAACTTGCACCTCCCGGGTTCAAGCGATTTTTGTGCCTCAGCCTCCTGAGCAGCTGGAACTACAGGCATGTGCCACCACGCTGGGCTAATTTGTATATTTTTTTAGTAGAGATAGGGTTTTGTCACGTCGGCCAGGCTGCTCTTGAACTCCTGGGCTCGAGTGATCTGCCTGCCTCGGCCTCCCAAAGTGCTGGGATTACAGGTGTGAGCCACCGTGCTCAGCCTGCTTAAGTTATAATATATTTATACTGTGGTAGGGGTAGAAGGCCTAGGCTAGAGAGACAGGGTGAAATGAATCTAGCCACTGAATCTTCTTATTCCTTTTAGACTCAATTGTTTAGACTTAGGGTTTTGAGATTTGCTTCAGCTGGCCAAGGATTTGTGGCTTAGTGCTGTGAATCCAACCAAGAACAATAAAGAGATGCTGCATAAAGCTAGGAAGAGTTGGGGCACCTGGCTCAGTGACACTGCGGTATCAGATGCTCTGGGGCACTGGAAAAGTAGGGTTTCAGAGGCAAAGGACTGAGGATCAGCAGAGAGCTGGTGCCACTGCTATCCCGCCAACTCTCCAAAACACCTTCTGGCCAGATACCAATTCTAAGTTTGGGCTCTATAAAACAGTCACACAGTTTTAAACGCTAACCCTGAGGATTAAGAAAATATGCGAAGAAATGCTCTTACTTATAGCTTCGAAAGTAAATCTTCCCATTCAGTGCAGTGAAGTGCAGAACATACTCTAATCCAGCCAGGCGGATATTTGATACTGTGGGGCCTCTGAAGAAATCTAAAAGCACATATTAAATTGTTAACAAAACAAAACAAATACTTGCAAAATTCAGTTACAACTGCATCTAAACAGTTTTGTTCCAATACTTATCTAAAAAAGCACAAAAAACGATTCCTGAAAAATGTCGGAAGGTCTCACCCCTTAAGCATTTAGTCTCATGACTTTATTTCTGTGTTCAGTTCACTGAGACATTTAATGTTTCAGTTTTGAAGTTCTTCCTCTGAGTCAGCTCGGCAACAAAAAATCATATCTATTAAGAATATTAACTTTAAAAAAATGTAAATCAAAGCATAAAATTTTAACCTATAGGTAGATGAAGGTAGCAAATTTCTATAAAAATGATTGTTCAAACTGACTATTAAAATCAAATTAGCTTCAATTTTTTTTTCTATGAGGGAGGTCAACAAGAAAAAAATTCTAAGAAGAAATTTTGATTATATGAGCAAAGGATAAGAAACTTTATAAACTGTTAATACCAGAAAAGAAACTTGGATATCAGGGATAGGCTTTTTTCTCACAAAGTGGTAATCATACCACTGGTGGCACATGCGAGCATTTTAATGATACAAAGCCAGATATAATTTACTACATATTTATTTTATCCTGTACCATTCTCCATTTATGACAGGGACATAAAGTTTCCTTTTAAAAAGAGTAGTCGGCCAGGCACAGTGGCTCATGCCTGTAATCCCAGCACTTTGGGAGACTGAGGTAGGCAAACCGTTTAAGCTTAGGAGTTTGAGGCCAGTCTGGGCAACACGATGAAACCTCATCTCCACTAAAAGTATAAAAATTTAGCCAGGTTGTAGTCCCGGCTACTGGAAGGGCTAAGGTGGGAGGATTGCTGAACCACTGGACTCCAGTGAGGGTGACAGAGCAAAACCCATCTCAAGCAGTAACATAAAAAGAGGAGTAATTAAAAGAAAATCTCCAGTGAACTGCACGCTATAGATACTACACGGACTTGGCTATGAAAGAAGTTTGGAAAACAAGTGTGATACCTTAATTTTACAGCTGAGAAAATCGAACCTCAAGAAGGCTAAATGGAAATTCATGAATAACATTTGACTAAGATAAAGTTCTATATAAAAATGTATCCAAGTTTGCTTAGGAAGAGCTGCCCAAGGCAGGTGACGTAGTAAGTAGGAAATTTTATTCTAGTCCCATTCTGTAGCCACCTAGCATTTTCCTTCCCTCTTCCCATTAGCCCATAAGATGCAGATGATCTCCATGTGCACAGATGTACACATCTTTTGTTGTCTGCTTTTCCCTTCTTGTGGTTAACCAAAAGAAAATCACAGGCCGGATGCGGTGGCTCATGCCTGTCATCTTGGGAGGCCGAGGCGGGCGAATCACGAGGTCAGGAGATTGAGACCATCCTGGCTAACACAGTGAAGTCCCGTCTCTACTAAAACTACAAAAAATTAGCGGGGTGTGGTGGCACGTGCCTGTAGTCCCAGCTACTTGCGAGGTTGAGGCAGGAAAATCACTTGAACCTGGGAGGCAGAGATTACAGTGAGCCGAGATCATGTCACTGTACTCTCCAGCCTGGGTGACAGGGCAAGACTCAGTCTCAAAAAAAAAAAAAAAAAAAATCAGCATTAATGTGTATAAAACAAACACAAGTGTACAGGCACATTTATATATTACCCTTCTCTACTCCCCGAAACGAGAAAAAAACCAAAAAACCCTAATGAACATTTTTAATTTAAAAAAAAGTACATATATTACATATATTTATACATATATTATATAGAGATGGGGTCTCACTATGTTGCCCAGGCTGGTTTCGAACTCCTGGACTCAAGCACTCCTCCTGCCTTGGTCTCTCAAAGTGTTGGGATTACAGGCATGAGCCACCATGCGCCTGGCCTGGGACATTTTTATAAAACAAGTTTGTACTTTTCAAGATATTTTAATCTAAATATCATAATAAAGAGCTTTCCCATAATTTTGCCAAAGCCTGGCTCTCCTTCAGTGGCCAAGTTATGCTTCGGTAATGCCACACCAATGCCAAGCCCACTCATTGGTGTGGCATTACAGAAGTCAGAGTAGTTCTGGGGAACAAAATATGTACATTCCAGTCTGCTCCGAAACAACTTTCATAATGCAAAATTTTCAGGGCATCTGTGCTTTTTCCATAAGCTTTGGGAGAAAACTTTAGGAACACAATAAGCACATGGAAAAGTACTTTTTAACAGGTCAAAATTTCTAAGACTATTAATATAAAAGGATTTTCAGTCTGTATCCAATAGTTTGAAGTAGTCATCCTTTTATTACAACATTTCTCTTAACTGCCAAACTGAAATTTCCCTAAAGTTTGCAAATCATCAAGGTAACACAAACAGGTAATGAATGAAAATGGGAGGGCATAAATGGTAGTACTTAGTAACCGAAAGCAAATACAGCTAACCGCATGATATTTTCTGGCTAGAAACAACAGAGTATTGTTTATACATGAATACCATTGGCAAGAATCCATTCACTTAACAAATTCTACCAGAGCACCTATTATGTATAATGATAAATGACATATAGCATCTTTCTACCAGGGGCCCCGCATTCTAGGTAGATATGAATACATACAAACAACTGCAATTTAAAATAGCACATTAAAGGAGAACAGTATAAACCATTCTGGAAGTTCTGAGGAGAGAAAGATCATTTCTAGTTGGGAACGATCTCATGCAAGTGGTATATACATTGTAAGGATTTTGACCAAGAAGTATGATAAATAACTTTATGAACCTGAGAACCTGAAGTATAATAATACTGTATAAATAAAAGCATGGCTGGGCATGGTGGCTCATGCCTATAATCCCAGCACTTTGGGAGGCCAAGATGGGTGGATCACCTGAGGCCAGGAGTTCGAGACCAGCCTGGCCAACGTGGCGAAAACCCATCTCTACAAAAAATACAAAAATTATCCAGGCATGGTGGTGAATGTCTGTAATCCCAGCTACTCAGGAGGCTGGGACAGAAGAATCGCTTGAACAGCTGATGCAGAGGTTGCAGTGAGCCGAGATTGCACCATTGCACTCTAGCCTGGGCGACAGAGTGAGACTCCATCTCAAAAACTAAACAAATAAGAAATAAAAGCATGTACTATAAAAAGACCTAAATTCAAAACCTTAATATGCCACTTGGTAAATGCATGACCTTAGAAAAGCTACTCACCTCTTCAGGCCTCAGTTTTCTCAATTATATAATGAAAATCAGAATTAAAAATTCCTCTACTCCAAATTTTAAAAAAACCACATAAATAATATGCTACCATTTAAGAAGGGAAGAATAGGCCAGGCACACTGGCTCACAACTCCAACTTTGGGAGGCTGAGGCAGGAGGGCTGCTTGAGTCTAGGACTCTGAGACCAGCCCAAGCAATGTAGCAAGACCTCATGTCTACAAGAAATAAAAAAAAATTAGCTGGGCGTGATGACATCTACCTGGGATCCTAGCTACTGAGGGGAATGAGGTAGGAGGATCGTGTGAGACCAGGAAGTTGAGGCTACAATGAGCCATGATTGTGCCACTGCACTCCAGCCTGGGCAACAGAGTGAGATCCTGTCTCAAAAAAAAAAAAAAAAAAAAAAAAAAAAGATGCAAACAAATTCAGAATGAACAAAATGGGTATCTTGCATGAAAAAAAAAGTCAATTTTTCTTTTTGGTCAAGAAAAAAAAGAAAAGGAGCTTCCTAAATGAAAGCCCTTCATACATTTCTTGCTCCCTACTGATATTTCATTTGAACACACAACATAAACCAAGGAGCAGTTGTTTTACTTCATATTTATACTGAAAACCCAGCTTCCCTTAGTGCCCTACAGTCTGAATCTGTTCCTCTTCTACCTTTCTGCTTCTGTACAGATTCCTTTTTGGTTTTCACTCCCTTCCACTCATCACTGCATGATGTGATTATTCCTGCCATCTAGTGGAAGCACAAAATAATGAGAAGGTGGGGCTTATTAAAATACAACAAACATTTAAACAAATGCAAACAAAAGCTCTCTCTGTTATAACGAATTATAAGTATCTGCCTCACTGACAATAAACAATTATATGGGAGACCTAGGGGAAAGAGAAAAAGGCAAAAAATCGGGGTCAATGGAGTACAAGTAATGGAAATCTTAGCTGAAAATCTGGCTGACAGTTTGGTTGGAAAAATATCCTTGGCCAGGCACGGTGGCTCACGTCTATAATCTCAGCATTTTGGGAGGCCAAGGCAGGCAGATCACTTGAGGTCAGGAGTTCAAGACCAGCCTGGCTAACATGGTAAAACCCAGCCTTTACTAAAAATATAAAAAATTAGCTGGGTGTGGTGGTATGTACCCGTGGTCCCAGGTACTAAAGAGGCTAAGGCAGGAGAATTGCTTGAACCTGGGAGGTGGAGGTTGCAGTGAGCTGAGATCACACCAGGGTGACAGAGTGAGACTCCATCTCCAAAAAAAAAAAAAAAAAAAAAATAGCCTTGATAATTTGGGATATATAATATTGAGAGAAGGAAATATTGGTCATTATCTTTCATGTACAAATTCATGGAAAATGTGGATAAGAACCTAGAAAGATTCTAGAAGGGATCATGGGAATATGTTCACCACAGGCAAGATGGACAGTAGGGGAAGAAAAGCTCAGGCTTTGGAAACTTTAGGTTTCAACTTGGCTTTACCTACTTAATAGCTCTCATTTAAGTTCTCAGAGCCCCTGTTTGTTTTCCCATCTGTAAAATGGGAATGTCATTGAACTCAAGAACTTTTGTAAAGATTAAACAGATAATAGTGGTTCTTTAATAAGGGAAATAAGTTCTAAAAATTACAATGCCAAGAATGGGTGACTGGGTTTTTTCCCCTAAAAATTATAATCCTGATAATAAAGACCAAAATTAATCCCAAAAAGAAAAAAATGAAAGCAATATGCTTGTCACCAAGTTTTTTTTGGTGGGCTCAGTTTGTAAAGCATGTGCATACAACTTAACTTTATATGCCATCAATTTTTCAAAAGTGATCTAGGGCAAAGTATATAAAAATTTAAAAGAAGGGTAACAAAAAGTGTAGCATAAGCTTGTAAGCATGGTGCAAGAAAAGCTCAAATGGAATAAAGTAGAAAATGCCACTGAGCATTAGATGGAGGCCTCGTGGCTATCAACACTGAGGTGAAATAGGAACATAAAAGACTGCTGCTTTGAGAGTAACAGTGCACTGTGCAGGAAAAGCTGAATCTCTCAAACCCCATGAGGGAAAAGAAGCAAAAAATTCAGTAAGATTTTCTTAAATTGGAGAGAGCTAGGTGCAGTGGCTCATGCCTGTAATCTCAGCACTTTGGAAAGCTGAGGCAGGTGGATCGCTTGAGCTCAGGAGTTCAAGACCGGCCTGGGCAACATAGAGACCCCCATCTCTACAAAAAATTAAAATAAAAACTAGCTGGGCATGGTGGTGTGAACCTGTAGTCCCAGCTGCTCAGGAGGTAGAGGACTGCTTGAGCTCAAAAGGTTGAGGCTGCAGTAAGGTGTGATCACACCAGTACACTCCAGCCTGAATGACAGAGCAAGATGCTGTCTCCAAAAAAAAAAAAAAAAAATTGAGAGACAGAGACACAGACCCCCTAGACCCTTTAAATTAGTACCAATCTCTTGGAAAATTAAATTACTTTCTAGAGTTATAAAAGAGCTGGCAAATAGAATTGCGGAATGCTAAGTATTAGTAACCTTTTAAAAATCATGGAGGCTGGGTGTAGTGGCTCACACCTGTAATCCCAGCACTCTGAGGGGTTGAGGTGGGAGGATTGCTTAAGTCATGAAGTTCAAGACCAGCCTGGGCAACACAGTGAGACCCCGTCTTAGCAAAAAATTTTAAAAATTAGAAAAATTAGCCAGGTGTGGTGGCATATGTCTATGGTCCCAGCTACTTAGGAGGCTGAGGTAGGAGGATCACTTGAGTCCGGGAGGTTGAGGCTGCAGTGAGCCATGATTAAGCTACTGCACTCCAGCCTGGGCATCAGAGCACGACTTGTCTCATAAAGGAGAAAAAAACAGAGAAGGATGTAGTCCTTACATTCATTACACAAATCATTAAGAACTAGCATAGTTCACTAGGTGTGGGTTATCTGTAGAACAACCTCACGAGGTTCTTGTTAGAATGAAGCAGTGTATATGAAGTGCCTACTACATGCCTGGCACTTAGGATGATGATGGTAATAAAGTAAAAATGAGCCAGCGCCTGTCGCAGTGGCTCATACCTGTAATCCCAGCACTTTGGGAGGCCAAGGAGGGTGGATTACCTGGAGTTAGTAATTCAAGACCAGCCTGGCCAACATGGCAAAACCCCATCTCTACTAAAAATTAAAAAAAATAAAATAAAATTAGCCAGGCATGGTGGCAGGAGCCTGTAATCCCAGCTACCTGGGAGGCTGAGGCAGGAGAATTGCTTGAACCCGGGAGGTGGAGGTTGCAGTGAGCCAAGATCACATCATTGCTCTCCAGCCTGGGCAACAGAGCAAGACTCCATCTTAAAAAAAAAAAGGAGCCGGGAAGGTCACTGAGGGCTTCCTGGAGAAGAAAAGAAACTTGACGATCTGACACTGAAATGAATTAGTAGAAACTGGATAAGTAAGAGTAATACCAGAATAGACAACAGAAATGTGAATAATATATTGGCAATAAACCCTTTTTAATGGAAAAAAGAAATAGGAGATCAAGAAGGCCAAGTTACATTGGTTATATATTGTGAAAGGCCTTGTATATTCAACTCAGAAAAACTAATTAAGGTTTTTGAGTTGGAAGTCAGTGATACATACAATCTTGAAATTTTAATCCCTCAACTTTCTAAATTTAATTTTAAATGATGCTAGGAATGACAGGAGATGGGTGCAGGAATTTTATAAAACACTATGTAAGTAATACCTAAGTTACTAACACATTGGGAAATAATCATCTGCACAGTACAACAGCTGCTTTAACTCTCCCGAGACACTTAGGTACATTCTTGCTGCTGGTAAGGGGGAAAAAAAAGAAAAAGGTCCAAAAAAAGGAGGAAAAAGAAGCTGTGCTCACTTCGGCAGCACATATACCAAAACTGGGAGCACACAGAGATTAGTACGGCCCCTGTGCAAGGATGGCCTGCAAATTTGTGAAGCACTCCATTATTTTCAGTATATATTATTTTTAAAATAAGAGAAAAAAGAAGTTACAAACCTAAAGTGGCAAACTGCCACCAGTGACAGTCTGAGACTGCCTTCCTGAGCTACTCTGAAGATAATAAATGCTAAAATACTTACCAATAAGAAGACTTTTTAGTCTTCTATAATCTTCTGTTACATCAAAATCATCACCAGCAAATATTAGCATGGGTTTTGTTCCCTCAGGACATTTACTGTTCTTTAAAAAAAAAAAAAATGCAATTATATAATTACCAAAGTCTAAACTATTTACATACTGATTTTTTATTATTATTATTATTTTTGACATGGAGTCTCACTCTGTCATCCAGGCTGGAGTGCAGTGGCGCAGTCTCAGCTCACTGCAACCTCCACCTCCCGGGTTCAAGCGATTCTCCTGCCTCAGTCTCCCAAGTAGCTGGGACTACAGGTGCATGCCACCATGCCCAGTTAATTTTTTTGTATTTTTCATACAGACTGGGTTTCATCATGCTAGTTACGCTGGTCTCAAACTCCTGACCTCAAATGATCCACCCGCCTCGGCCTCCCAAAGTGCTGGGATTATAGGTGAGAACCACGGTGACTGGCCTATACTGATTTTAAAGTAGTCGGTACTTTACACTAATTTGTTTTCACATTTTAACTGTTCTAAAACTATGTCTGTGAATACTGATATTAGAGGTAAAAACAGAGGTGGGATTTTTTTTTTAAAGAGATAGGCTCTCGCTGTGTTGCCTAGTCTGGACTCAAACTCTTGGGCTCAAGACATCCTCCAAGTATCTGGGCTAAAGGTGCAGGCCTGGCTAAGATGACATTTTTAAGCTTCTAGACTTCTATACTAAAAAAACCATTCTTTGTCCCATTCATTTACATTAGCAAATAAAAGATGGCAAAAGAATGATGTAAAGGGCTTTTTAAACATTAGTCTATGCAAAGAATAAAATTAAAAGTTACACTTGCAAAAGCAAAACACAACACAACACAATACAACCAACCAACCAAAATAGCCTTCTGATGGCCAGCATCCCTGAATCAAAATAAATTTAAGGCCAGGTGTGATGGCTCATGCCTATAAACCCAGCACTTTGGGAGGCCAAAGCAGGAAGACAGCCTGAGGCCAGGAGTGAGTTCAAGAGCAGCCTGGGCAACACAGTGAGACCTCATCTCTACAAAAACCTTTATTTTGAAATGGAGTTTCACTCTTGCTACCCAGGCTGGAGCGCAATGGTGCTATCTTGGCTCACTGCAACCTCTGCCTCCCAAGTAGCTGGGATTACAGGCATGTACCACCACGCCTGGCTAATTTTGTATTTTTAGTAGAGACAGGGTTTCTCCATGTTGGTCAGGCTGGTCTCGAACTCCCGACCTCAAGTGATCCGCTGGTCTTGGCCTCCCAAAGTGGTGGGATTACAGGCATGAGCCACCACACCCGGCCAAAAACAACTTTTAAAAATTAGCTGGGCATGTTGGTGAGTGCCCATGGTCTCAGACACTCGGAACATGAGGTTGGAGGATCGCTTGAGCCCAGAAGGTGGAAGCTGCAGTAAGCCATGATCGTGCCACTGTACTCCAGCCTGGGTGACTGAGCGAGACCTTGTCTCAATGAGTAAATAAATTTAATTATAATTTATTTGTACCACTGTACCTTTCCTACTATATCTTATAAAAAGTATTTTAAAATGAAGGCTATGGACTGGGCACAGTGGTTCACGCCTGTAATCCTAACACTTCCAGAGGCAGAGACAGGCTGACCACTTGAGGTCAGGAGTTCGAGACCAGCCTGGCCAACATGGTGAAACCCTGTCTCTACTAAAAATAGCAAAAGTTGGCTGGGCGTGGTGGCACACGCCCATAGTCCTAACTACTCCAGAAGCTGAGGCAGGAGAATCGCTTGAATCCAGGAAACAGAGCTTGTAGTGAGCCAAGATCATGCCACTGCACTCTAGCTTGGGTGATAGAGCAAGATGCTGTCTCAATTAAAAAAAAAAAAATGAAGGCTATAGGCTAGGTGTGGTGGCTTACACTTGTAATCCCAGCACTTTAGGAGGCCAAGATGGGCAGATCGCTTGAGCCCAGGAGTTTGAGACCAGCCTGGGAAACGCGGTCTCTACAAAAAAATACAAAACAGGCTGGGCATGGTGACTGACCGTTATAATCCCAGCACTTTAGGAGGCCGAGGCAGGCGCATCACTTGAGGTTAGGAGTTTGAGACCAGCCTGGCAAACATGGTGGAACCCTGTCTCTACTAAAAAATATAAAAATTAGCCAGGTGCAGGGGTGTGTGCCTATAGTCCCAGCTACTTGAAAGGCTGAGACAGGAAAATCACTTGAACATGGGAGGTGGAGGTTGCCGTGAGCTGAGATAGCGCCACAGCACTCCAGCCTTGGCGACAGAGACTCTGTCTCAAAAAAAAAACAACAACAAACAAAACACAAAACAATTAGCCAGGCGTGGTGGTGCACATCTATGGTCCCAGCTACTTGGGAGGCTGGGGTGGAAGGATCACCTGAGCCCGGGGAAGTCCAGGCTGCCGTGAGCCGTGCTCACGCCACTACACTCCAGCCTGGGACAGAGTGAGACCCTCAAAAACATAAATAAAAAAAAATAAAATGAAGGCTAAGTTAAACTACCAACTAGACATTCACATGAGAAGCAATGTAATTTTATATAAGCTATAGAAAGTATAGGCCAATTCTCATCAGCAGTGTTGAAACTCTTACTATAAAAAGTATTTTCACCAGTTATAGATTTTTTATACCAAATAGAATGTGATGTGATTAAAAAGAGGATTTAGAAGCCACCAAAGAGGAAAAAAATGAAAGAGTAACAATTCTTTAACTGAGTGAGTAATTTATGGAGGAAGGTGAATGACTTGGTCTGAGCTTCCTATAAATTCTCTGTTCTGACCAAAAATCAAGGGCTATCCAAAATCCAGCAACAAAACAAAACAAAAACAGTACAAAAACCAAACACCCTCTGCCCTAGGACCAGAGGTCACCTGTTGCTTTGCTGCTCACCATGACCACTCTTGTTGACATTCTCTACTTCCAAACCCGGAACCTTAACGGTCTATACTTAGGAGATGGAGATGTGCCTAACATCTGTCTGTCTGATAGAGAAGCTGAAAGGACATTCCAGATCTAACCGGTCTTCCATGCTCCAGCCATGCCAGTCTGACCCTAGGTCTATAGAGTCTATTTAGGTATACAGAAGGGAACAAAAAGCACAGCATCATCAACAACTACTTTTGGCTTCCAAACCATCCTGACCACAATGCACAGTAAAAAAAAAAAAAAAAAAAAAATTGAAGTTGTCACCCAGTATACACATCATACAAATACAAATCAGTTATGTGAAACAGTAATTGACTGGGCACGGTGGCTCACACCTGTAATCCCAGCACTTTGGAAGGCTGAGGTGGGTAGATCACTTGAGGTGAGAAGTTTGAGACCAACCTGGCCAACATGGTGAAACCCCATCTCTATTAAAGCTACAAAAATTAGCCGGGCGTGGTGGCGCATGCCTGTAATCCCAGCTACTTGGGAGGCTGAGGCAAGAGAATCACATGAACCTTGGGGTGGAGGTTGCAGTGAGCTGAGACAGCACCACTGCACTCCAGTCTGGACAACAAAGCAAGACCCTGTCTCCAAAAAAAAAAAACCAAAAAAAAAACCAAAAAAAACCCAATACTTAATACATACAGCACTGATATTTTTTACTCTATTTCATTTTTTAAAAACACTAGTCACGGCCGGGCACGGTGGTTCATGCCTCTAATCCTAGCACTCTGAGAGGCCAAGGCAGGTGGATCAGAAGGTCAGGAGTTCGAGACCAGTCTGGCCAACATAGTGAAACTCCGTCTCTACTAAAAATACAAAAAATTAGCTGGGGATGGTAGTGTGCGCCTGTAATCCCAGCTACTTGGGAGGCTGAGGCAGGAGAATCACGTGAATCCAGGAGGTGGAGGTTGCAGTGAGCCAAGATCACGCCATTGCACTCCAGCCTGGGCGACAGTGTGAGACTCCATTTCAAAAAAAAAAAAAAAAAAAAAATGCTAGTCACATGCACATCATGAAGACCCTGAACTAGGTAGGAGTCTACAACAGATGAGCTGGCTGGGCGCGGTGGCTCACATCTATAATTCCAGCACTTTGGGAGGCCAAAAGTGGGTGGATCACCTGAGGTCAGGAGTTCAAGACTAGCCTGACTAACACGGTGAAACTCCGTCTCTACTAAAAATTCAAAAATCAGCTGGGTGTGGTGGCACACACCTGTAATCCCGCTACTCAGGAGGCTGAGGCAGGAGAATCTCCTTAACCCGGAAGGCAGAGGTTGCAGTGAGCCGAAATTGGGCTGCTGCACTCCAGCCTGGCCAACAAGAGTGAAACTCTGTCGGTGAGGGAGACGTGATGCCTCACTCTGTTACTCAGGCTAGAGTGCAGTGGCGCGATCATAGCTCACAGCAACCTTAAACTCCTGGGCTCAAGCGATCCTCTCACCTCAGCCTCTCAAGTAGATGGGACTGCAGGCACGTGCCACCATGCAAGGCTAATTTGTCTCACTATGTTGTCCAGGCTAGTCTTATTTCATTCAATATAATCATCCTTCGACGTATGGCCATCTTGAGAAAACAGGCTCCTAGAATACTCAATTTCCTGGTAGAGTCTAATATTAAATATTCTCATTGAGCTTGTTTAAAGAGTTAAATATTCTCATTGTATCTACTAAAAATACAAAAAAATTAGCCGGGCATGGTGGCAGGCACCTGTAATCCCAACTACTTGGGAGGCTGAGGCAGGAGAATTGCTTGAACCAGGGAGGCGGATGTTGCAGTGAGATGAGATTGTGCCACTGCACTCTAGCCTGGGTGACAGAGCAAGACTCTGTCTGGTGGGGATGGTGGAGGGGACGGACAAGTTAATGGAGGAAAGAGGGTTGGCAACAAAAGTAGGCAGGTGAGGTAAGAAATACCTACCAAAACATCTTAAAAACAAAGGAGAAGTAAAGGGAAGATAAGGGAAAGTGTACCAAAACAAATTAAAAATATAAACCTGTAACCAAATAATGGGGTATTGGTGACACCGGTGTTAGAAAATTTAAAAAAAAAAAAAAAAAAAATGAGGTAAAAAGTGAAAGACTAGGGCCGGGTACGGTGGCTTACGCCTGTAATCCCAGCACTCTGGGAGGCTAAGGCAGGTGGATCACCTGAGATCAGGAGTTCAAGACTAGCCTGGCCAACATGGTAAAACTCCGTCTCTACTAAAAATACAAAAATTAGCCAGGCGTGGTGGTGGGCGCCTGTAATCCCAGCAACTTGGGAGGCTGAGGCAGGAGAATTGCTTGAACCAGGGAGGCAGAGGTTGTAGTGAGCCAAGATCATGCCACTCTGCACTCCAGCCTAGGCCACAAGAGCAAAACTCCATCTCAAAAAAAAAAAGGACTGCCTAATAAGTCTGAGTACACGTAAGAATTGCCAATGTAAGCACATTCTCAATTAATAAAATTTATAGTTATATATATACTCCATGAGTGAAAATGTAGTGTTCAATTTAAACGGTTCTTGTTTAGAATGAGACCTGGGCTGGGTGCAGTGGTTCATGTCTGTAATCCCAGTGGTTGGGGAGGCCAAGGCAGAAGGATCGCTTGAACTCAGGAGTTTGAGACCAGCCAGGGCAACATGGTGAGACCCTATTTCTTAACAAAAAAAAAAAAAAAAAATTTTGGCGGGGCTGGGTGGCACACACCTACAGTCCTAGCTACTCAGGAGACTGAGGCAGGATAATAGCCTGAGCCCAGAATTCAAGGCTGCCGTGAGCGGTGATCCCACCACTGTACTCCAACCTGGGCAACAGAGTGAGACCTTGCCTCTAGAAAACAAAAAAAGAAATGAAACCTGGTAATAATGGTTTTGTGGTCCAGTTTACTTTTTTATTTTCTTTTTTTTAGACAAAGTCTTGCTCCGTCGCCCAGGCTGGAGTGCAGTGGCATGATCTCGGCTCACTGCAACCTCCACCTCCCGGGTTCAAGAGATTCTCATGCTTCAGCCTCCCAAGTAGCTGGGATTACAGGCATGCACCACCATGCCTGGCTAATTTTTTTATTTTTAGTAGAGATGGGGCTTCGCCATGTTGGCCAGGCTGGTCTCGAACTCCTGAGCTCAAGTGATCTGCCTGCCTCAGCCTCCCAAACTACCGGGATTACAGGTGTGAGCCACTGCGCCTAGCCAGTTTACTTTATACATATACGAGACAAGGTCTCGCTATGTTGCCCAGGCTTGTCTCAAATTCCTGGCCTCAAGTAATCCTCCTGCCAGGGCCTCCCAAAGTGATGGGCTTACAGGCATGAGAGCCTGGACTGTGGTCCAGTTTAGAAGCTGCACAGTGAATGAAGTATTTCATTGCTTTGGAAGTGAAATGGAAAGACTAGAGGGGCTGGCATGTGCTCATCAGCCAGTGCTCCCTCCCACTAAGCTGGTGATAAGCTAGTGGCAGTGGTAAAGATGAAATGGGGTTACGCTGGTCATCTCCAGAGATTTGTGCATGCTCCCAAAGAGACACTATAATAATATGACAGCTGGGCACCCCAGCACTTCGGGAGGCTGAGGCAGGAGGATCTCCTGAGTCCAGGAGTTTGGGACCAGTCTGGGCAACACTGTGAGAGCTTGTCTTTACAAAAAAAAAAAATTAGCCAGGTGAAGTGGCACACACCTATAGTCCCAGCTACCTGGGAGGCTGAGGTAGGAGGATTGCTTAAGCCCAGGAGGTCAAGGGTGCAGTGAACTGAGATCGCACTACTGCACCCCAGCCTAGGTGACAGAGCGAGACCCTGTCTCCAAAGAAAAAAAACAGAAAGAAAATAATATGAGGGCTTCCACCATAATCAAGCATCACAGTTTATATACTTTACAAAATACTTCCCAAAATATTATCTTTACTGATAAGCACTTTCACATATATTATCTCATTTGATGTTGTTATACTTATTTTACATGTGATTGCAATTGAAGGTTAAGGGAGCCATTAACTTGTCAGGTCACAAATGTCATCTAAATAGCCAAGACAGGCCTCAAATCCAAGTGTTCTGCCTCTAACTCCAATTTCGGACCACTGTTCCACCTGTACCTGAGGAAACTGGGGTGACTGACTAAATGGGGATCTGGTAAGAACCTTTTTTTCCAAACTCATGGGATAAAGTTGCTTAGTACAGGAATTCTACCCAAACCTGGAAAGCATGTCCTCTCTTAAAGTTAGGCAGGGAAAAGAGTAATTATATATTTTTGCTACAATTCTTCCGACTAGACCATGAGCCTCAAAAACCCATAAACTGTGAGTAGTTACATAACTTTCTATTACCAACAATAATATCACTTCTCCCAAAGCCCTAGAGTCCTAATCTTGGTTATATTGGCCATATGTGTGATTCTAGTTCACCAATGAAACCCCTATGGGCCACAATCTCCAAATCTATACAAAAAAGAAAATTACTTAGGCCTTACCCAGATTGCTATGAGGTCTAGGTGAAATAATGTATTTGCTAAGATAGATTAAGCCTGAAGCAGAGTTCTGAGGGAACAGTAGCCCAATTTGTACCTAAGAGCCGAGTAAGAACACTCTATTTCATAGTATCATTAAAACGAAGACGACACAAAAGATACAACTCCCCAAGGGTGAACTGAGCTGCCATTTGGTGGTTAGTAACCAAAATACTATAGAATCAGCCAGAGCTTCCTGGGTTTACAAGAGGACTCAATTTGAAAATTCTACAGGTTTTTCTAAGGTTCCATAAAATAGATGCTGTGATAATTGAGAAAAAGAGGACAGCATTTAAACTATAGGCCTACAGGTGCTTTGGCTCACACCATGGCAGGGGGAGCCCTTGAGCTCAGGGATTTGAGACCAGCTTGGGCAACATGACAAAACCCTGTCTCTACAAAAAAAAATACAAAACAATTAGCTGGGCGTGCTGGCACGCCCCTGTGGGGGCTTGCTTGAGCCCGGGAAGTCGAGACTGAGTAAGCCATGTTCATGCCACTGGTCTCCAGCCTGGGTGACAGAGTGAGACCCTGTTTCAAAAAAATAAAATAAAACAAAAAAAATAAAAAATAAATTCAAACTATGAAAAAAAGCAAAAAAAAATTAAACTATGGCCTAGATAAGAATTAGTAACCACAGTCTGAAGTCTAACAGCCACAAGGTCCACATATGTTGCTATGCACTACAAATATATTCCTCTTTTTAAAAGAAAGGTAAAATAAAATTGCATTTTTATCCTAGAGCATGTCAAAATAAAAACACAAAGTTCTTGATCTACTCTTCACCACAAGATGTCACTATTGGCCAAGAGAAGCATTACAAAATACTTTTCATTTCTATGATGAGTATCTTACCTTAATGTCTTTTAGAGAGACGAAATTCTCAATACCTAATTCAATCATATCCAGCACATGGTGGTCATACATACGACCTGGAAGGAAAATGTATTTTTAAGTATGTATTTTTCCCAGAGCCACCTTACATATACCCACATGAGCTGTGTATTCAAAATGTCCTAATATCTGCCTCTTTTCTTTCTCCCTATAATCCCGCAAACATATCCCACTTTCTTACATTTTCAACTCTACTTATTGTTATGATATTAGTCATTGAAAGGATCTTAGACATTACCTAGCCCAACTCCTTTATTTTATACAAGAATAAATGATGGCCCACAGAAGGTAAAGGGCTTGCCTAAGCCAGTGAGCATGCTAGACTCAATCTCAATACACTGAGGCAAAGGTTCATTTTCAAATCTACTTACTCAATAGATATTAGAGCAAGGTTAATTTACATGGGTCGATACACTAACTCTAATATTGATTTAGTACACACACACACACACACACATATATATATATATATTTCATACTTAAAAAAAAATCTACAGCTTAGGATAATTTTTTCCCCCCAATTCCAATGGATCCATGCTATGTGGGAGCTCAGAGACACTCAATGCAAGTATAAAGTAATCATGTTGCATCTACAACCCAGTAGGCAGGGATGCTGAGAGCCCGAAGAGACCACGGTTCCTGTTTAAATCAGAATTTGATTCCAACAGAGACAGAAGGCAATGGCATTCTAAGAAACATGAATTACCAGTGAATCTTTTCATATTCTTTCTTACTTGTGGCACTTCACTGTATTGGTAGGGTCATATTTATTTATATGCCCCATTCTTTACTTGCAGACTGACATAAATTTTTTTTTTTGAGATGAAGTCTTGCTGTGTCACCCAGGCTAGAATGCAATAGCATGATCTCAGCTCACTGCCACCTCCGCCTCCCTGGTTCAAACAATTCTCCTCCCTCAGCCTCCCGTGTAACTAGGATTACAGGTGTGTGCTACCATGCCTGGCTATTTTTTTGCATTTTTAGTGGAGACAGGGTTTCACCATATTAGCCAGGCTGGTCTCAAATTCCTGACCTCAAGTGATCCACCCACCTCAGCCTCCCAAAGGGCTGGATTTACAGGCGTGAGCCATCGTGCCTGGCATGATCTAAAAATTTTTTATTCAATGTCACAAGGTGAAAACAAAACCAAAAAACCCCACCAAACTAGTTTACAGCTTATTGATTACTCCTGATCCCTCAATACCATCAGTTAATCTGAGTCACAGAGCTTGTTACAGTAGATAGGCAGACATGCACAGGACAGGAGAGGCTGCCCACTCACCCCACCCCAACCAGGAATGTCAGGCAACCATCAGGTGATGGTCAGGTGGCTGTTTAACTGTCTCTCTAAAATAATAATTGGTTGCAGCCAGTGCCAAGGAGAGGCATGCTCCCAAGAAATAGATAACACCTGAGGCTAGTAATCAGCAGCTTCCCAATAAGATCTCAGGAGTTGGGTGGGTGGGCTCAAGCACGCACACTAGGAGGCAAAATGGCAGACTTTAACTGGTATATGACCTTGCTCTATGCTTCAAATGAGCATATGTATAACTCCAATAAACACACTGTGCATGTGGCCCCTCCCAAGTGCTGGCAGGCCACTGCACAGGCAGACAGCTCATCCCAAGGAAAAATCAAGGTAGGAGGCGAGGCATGCTGGCTCATGCCTGTAATCCCAGCACTTCAGGAAGCCAAGGTGGGCAGATCACTTGAGGTCAGGAGTTCAAGAGCAGCCTGGTCAACATGGTGAGACCCCCCGTCTCTACGAAAAATACAAAAATTAGCTGGGCATGGTGGTGGGCACCTATAGTCCCAACTACTCAGGAGGCTGAGGCAGGAGAATTGCTTGAACTCGGGAGGTGGAGGTTGCAGTGAGCTGAGATTGAGCCATTGCACTCCAGTCTGTTCGATGGAGCAGACCAAGACTCCGTCTCAGAGAACAAAAAAAAGAAGAAAAGAAAAACCAAGGGAGAAGAGACACCAAACCCCTGAAGCATACCAACGTATAAAGCCCCCAAGCCAAAGGTCAAACAGCACACTTGAATATTTCAAGTTGCCTGCTTGGCGCTCCAAGGGTACTTTATTTCCTTTTACTTCCTTTTGTTTCTGCTCTATAACTTTTTTTTTTCCCCTTGAGACAGGGTCTCACTCTGTCGCCCAGGCTAGAGTACAGTGACGCCATCTTGGCTCACTGCTACCTTCACCTCCTGGGTTCAAGCAATTCTCATGCCTCAGCCTCCCCAGTAGTTGGGACTACAGGCATGCACTACCATGCCTGGCTAATTTTTGTATTTTTAGTAGAGACAGGGTTTCACCACGTTGGCCAGGCTGGTCTCGAACTCCTGGCCTCAAATGATCCACCCACCTCAGCCTCCCAAAGTGCTGGGATTACAGGCATGAACCACCATGCCAGGCCCCTGCTCTAAAACTTTTTAATAAACTTTCACTCCTGTTCAAATAATTCCCTCAGTCTCTTACTCTGCCTATGCCCCTTGGATGAATTATTTCCTCTGAAGAGGCAAGAACCAAGTTGCTCCAGACACATATGAATTTGGTGCTGCTAACAAGTTGACTCTAACAGTGAAAACATTAAAAAGTAAATTATACTTACCTATTACTAGATTATTTGGCCGCTTCTTATTATGGGAGCCAAACATGAATAAAGAACAATCTGACTTCTTTGAAAAGAATTCCTATAAAACCAAATAAATCCCATTTAGTCAATGCATAAATTTAAGAACTTTAAGAATCTTACCTTTAAACTCAGGCCAGGCACGGTGGCTCACACCTGTAATCCCAGCACTTGGGAGGCCGAGGCGAGTGGATTGCTTGAGATCAGAAGTTTGAGACCAGCCTGGACAACAAGATAAGACCCTGTCTCTACTAAAAATACAAAAGACAGCCAGGTGTGACGGCACACGCCTGTAATCCCAGGTACCTTAGTGGCTGAGGCACGAGAATCGCTTGAACCCAGAAGGCAGAGGTTGCAGTGAGCTGAGAATGCAACACCGTCCTCCAACCTGGGGGACAGAGTAAGACTGTCTCAAAAAAATAAAACAAAACAAAACAAAAAACTATACCAGTTTTTTTTTTTTCCCCCAGTGGAAGTTAATGAAGACTTAATGAACCAGAAAGGAAAATACAGGGGAAAAGTATTTCTAGCTTTTTACTTCAAGTTTTCTGATTTGGGGTACTTAGGGAAAAGATGTACATTTCAAGACTAAGAATACATGAAAACTATTCAGTTAATAAATAAAATGAAATCATTTATTTTGTTATGCTGTCATTTTGGAATAGCACACCAAGTGTTTCATTTGCTGAACAAATCCCTTTAACTCACAGGATATCACTACTATCATTGCATACATTTAAAACACATGAGGCCCAGTAAGGTGGCTCATGCCTGTAATCCCAGCACTTTGGGAGGCTAAGGCAGATGGATCACCTGAGGTCATCTGATGTCAGGAGTTTGAGACCAGCCTGGCCAACATGGTGAAACCGTGTCTCTACTAAAAATAAAAAAAATTAGCCAGGCGTGGTGGTGCATGCCTGTAATCCCAGCTACTCAGGAGGCTTAGGCAGGAGAATTCATTGAACTTGGGAGGCAGAGGTTGCAGTGAGCCGAGATCACGCCTTTGCACTCCAGCCTGGGCGACAAGAGCACTGCACTCCAGTTTAGGTGACAAGAGTGAGACTGTCTTTAAAAAAAAAAAAAAAAATTATCTGGCTGGGTGCAGTGGGTCACGCCTATAATCCCAATACTTTGGAAGGCTGAGGTAGGTGGATGGCTTGAGATCTGGAGTTTGAAACCAGTCTGAGTAACATCGTGAAACCCTGTCTTTATGAAAAATACAAAAAATTAGCTGGGTATGGTGGTGAGCACCTATAGTCCCACCTACTTGGGAGGCTGAGGTGGGAGGAAGGATCACTCGAGCCCAGGAGATTAAGGCTACATGTAGTGAGCTGTGATGACACCACTGCACTCCAGCCTGGGTGACACAGTGACAATATCTTGGAAAAAAGAAAGAGAGAGATCTTATCCATTTGGTTCTCAGAAGTATAGACTTCCATTACAGATTTCAGAGTAGTAAAAAATCTAAGTGTGGGGTTCTAATCCTAGACAGCTCTTTTTACGCTATGCCTATAGTCTCCACATCCCACATGCTTTGATTCAGTTTACTGAGATCACCACTCTTAGCACAAAAATTAGAATCAACATGTTTTAGTCCAAAAATCAATTGGAAAGCCTCTTATTAAGAAAAAAAAAAAAAAGGCCGGGCGCAGTGGCTCACATCTGTAGTCCCAGCACTTTGGGAGGCCGAGGTGGGTGGATCACCTAAGGTCAGAGTTCGAGACCAGCCTGACCAACATGGTGAAACCCTGTCTCTACTAAAAATACAAAATTAGCCAAGCGTGGTGGTGCATGCCTGTAATCCCAGCTACTCGGGAGGCTGAGGCAGGAGAATCACTTGAACCCAGGAGGCGGAGGTTGCGGTGAGCCGAGATCACGCCATTGCACTCCGACCTGGGCAACAAGAGCAAAAACTCCGTCTCAAAAAAAAAAAAAAAAAAAAAAAAAAGAAAACAGATGAAAGAGTCATAACCCTCAATTTTTCTTTACTCCTTACAAGACTCTCTGAGGTATGAGCCCCTAGTTTGGTTATCATTCATTCTAGTCTCTAAACAGAAGCATAAAGGGCAAACAACTACCCAGCTGGCCTGTCCACAACCAGTATGGGGGATGCAGAGTCAGAAAGTCCAAGAATTCAGGCTCTGCCACTAAGTATCTGGACAAATAATCTTTTCTGAGAATTAACTTTATCAGCAGGGATAATACCACCTCCTGCAAAAACTTGCAAAGGCCACATGCGATGTCACGTGAACGCACCTTGTACAGTGTTGTACAATGTCCTGAACAAAGTAGGTGTCCAGAAAATATTTTTTATGGCCAGGTGTGGTGGCTCTTGTCAGTCACCCCAGCACTTTGGGAGGCTGAGGTGGGTGGATCGCACGAGCTTAGAAGTTGGAGACCAGCCCAGGCAACATGGCAAAATCCTGTCTCTAGTAAAAATAGAAAAAAATGTCCGGGTGTGGTGGTATGCACCTGTGGTCCCAGCTACTTAGGAGACTGAGGTGGGAGGATCACTTTAACCCAGGAGGTGGAGGGTGCAGTGAGCCGAGATGGTGCCATAGCACTCAAGCCTGGGTGATAGAGCGAGACCCTGTCTCAATTAAAATATATATATTTATTTTGTATGTCTAAATCAATGGAATTACTTTCTTAAAATTTCTTAAACATTTTTTTTTTTTTTTTGAGACGGAGTCTCGCTCTGTCACCCAGGCTGGATCTTAAACATTCTTAAACATTCTCATGGTATGACTAACATCCCAAAGCTTTCCACAAAACACCCTTCATATATACTTGAGTGTTTTATATATATACCCACACACGTGTGTGTGAATGTGTGTGTGTGTGTATACGTGTATATACGTATATATAATCTCATCCCATTCTCCACAAAGTCTACTTTTTATTTCTTAAAATTCTAGAACAGAGGTAGTCAAATTACCTGCAAAAAGCCACATAATAAGTATTTTAGGCTCATCCTTTTGTTTTGTCTTTAACCAACTCTTCTTTTTTGTGTGAGACAGGGTCTCACTCTGCTGCCCAGGCTAAAAGTGCTATGGTGCAGTCATGGCTCACTATAACCTCAAACTCCTGCACTCAGCAGATCCTCCTGCCTCAGTCTCCCAGACAGTTAGTACTTGGGCTCCCACCACCATTTCCTGCCAATTTTTTACTTTTTTAAGAGATGGAATCTCAATATGCTGCTTAGGCTGGTCTAGAAATCCTGGCCTCACACAATCCTCCCACTTCATCCTACCAAAACAATGGAATTAGAGGTATGAACCACGGTGCCCAACCTAACCAACTCTTTTTTTTTTTTTTTAATTGAGACGGAGTTTCACTCTTGTTGCCCAGGCTAGAGTGCAATGGCACGATCTCGGCTCACTGCAACCTCCGCCTCCCGGGTTCAAGTGCTTCTCCTGCCTCACCTCCCAAGTAGCTGGGATTACAGGCATGCGCCACCATGCCTGGCTAATTTTGTATTTTTAATAGAGATGGGGTTTATCCATGTTGGTCAGGCTGGTCTCGAACTCCTAACCTTAGGTGATCCACAGGCCTTGGCCTCCCAAAGCGCTGGAATTACAGGCGTGAGCCACCACGCCCAGCCTAACCAACTCTTTAAAAATGTAAAAACCATTCTTAGCTCATGAGCCTCACACAAAGAGGGATTTGGTCTGCAAGCAGTGTATTTTTGCCAACCCCTGTTCCAAAGCAGCAAAACTCATTTCTCCAAGATCGTAGTGAAAAAAATGTGTGGAGAGGGTCAGGAGGAGAAAATTGACCACTATTTCCAACACAACCACTATCGATACTATCTTAATTTTCACTGCATTCACAACCATTATCGATACTATCTTAATTTTCACTGCAGTTAGTTACAATAAGATTATTTGATTTTAATCTAATTAATCATTAATTTCTTTCTTTTAAATTCGCTAATTAAAAGAAAAAAAATTACAAAAGTCAAATGAGCTTAAGGAAAAAACAACAACAAATAATGGGTTCCTGGTTGGGTGCGATAGCTCATACCCATAATCCCAGCACTTTAGGAGGCCAAGGCGGGCAGATCATTTGAGCTCAGGAGTTTAAGACTAGATTGGGCAATATGACAAAGCCCTATCTCTACAAAAATTAGCCAGGCATCGTGTCGTGCACCTGTAGTGCCCGCTTCTGAGGTGGGAGAATGGCTTGAGTCTGGGAGGTGGAGACTGCAGCAAGCAGAGATCATTCCAACGCACTCCAGCCTAGGCAACAGAGCCAGACCCTATTTCAAAATAAACAACAGGTTCCTATCAAGAAAACATAATCATATTAAGTTCTTTTAATTTTTTTAAATAGAGACGGGGTCTCGCTATGTTTTCCAGGCTGGTCTCGAACTCCTGAGCTCAAGCAATCCTCCTGCCTTGATCTCCCAAAGTGCTGGGATTACAGGTGTGAGCTACTGTGTCTGGCCCAACTCTTAAGGAAGAAACTAATTTTCTTAAGGAAGAAATTAATATCACATACTGAAAGTCCATTCATCATTCCTCATTTACTATAAACAATCTTTGATTTCATTTACTAGTTTTTTCATTTAGTTTTGGTTGACTATATACTCAAACAAGAATCTGATTAACTCTAGGAGAACAACTGACATCTGTTACCAATAATTCAGGTAGTGTTTCTTGTTTTAAAAGTATCCAAGGCCGGGCGCGGTGGCTCAAGCCTGTAATCCCAGCACTTTGGGAGGCCGAGATGGGCGGATCACGAGGTCAGGAGATCGAGACCATCCTGGCGAACACCGTGAAACCCCATCTCTACTAAAAAAAATACAAAAAACTAGCCGGGCGAGGTGGCGGGCGCCTGTAGTCCCAGCTACTCGGGAGGCTGAGGCAGGAGAATGGCGTAAACCCGGGAGGCGGAGCTTGCAGTGAGCTGAGATCCGGCCACTGCACTTCAGCCCAGGCTACAGAGCGAGACTCCGTCTCAAAAAAAAAAAAAAAAAAAAAAAAGTATCCAAGCTGGTTGTGGTGGTGCACACCTGTAGTGGTGGTGCACACCTGTAGTCCCATCTACTTGGGAGACTGAGGCAGGAGGATTGCTTGAGCTCAGGAGTTTGAGACCAGCCTGGGCAACATAGCAAGACCCAGTCTTTAAAAAAAAAAAAAAAAAAAAGTAAAAGCATCAAAAGGAAGAATCATATTTTTAGAACTCAAACTTGCTTTATAAAAATAGATCTATAATAAACTTCCTTTTGAAAATTCATTATGTCCTTTAAATGCAACTCAAGTTTTAAATTTTTTTTTTTTTTTGCGCTGGAGTTTCACTCTTGTTGCCCAGGCTAGAGTGCAATGGCGCAACCTTGGCTCACTTAAACCTCTGCCTCCTGGCTTCAAGTGATTATCCTGCCTTAGCCTCCTGAGTAGCTGGGATTACAGGCATCTGCTACCACGCTCGGCTAATTTTTTTTGTATTTTTAGTAGAGATGGGGTTTCTCCATTGGTCAGGCTCGTCTTGAACTCCTAATCTCAGGTGATCCACCCGCCTTGGCCTCCCAAAATTCTGGGATTACAGGCATGAGCCACCACGCCCGGCCAAGTTTTAAAAATTTTATCAATATATTTGCAGGCAATGAATAACACATTTCCCAGCCAGAGTGAAAAGAAAGATCTATAGATATTTTTAAAAATATTTCCTCTCCATTTTACATCAAAATTCCCTCACATAGGATGACCTCTAATTTAAAAAAAAAATCACAAATTTGGAGAACAAATGAATTAATCTGAATAATTACTACTTATATGTTTTCTTAAATCATAAAGATTATTGTACTTACCAGTGATGTCTGATCCTCAAACGGTCTTGTAATATTTTTCCTAAGAATATCAAAAAAGTGACCACAATTTTAATAACCTCAATAAGTATATACAATTAATATATTAAGGTAATTTTATATTCAGATGATAAAAAAATGGAAAGGATATTCATTCATTCAAATATTTATTCAGTGCCTACTATATGCCAGGCCACCATTCTAGGAGCTAGTGATACTATACTACTACATCAAACAAGATGCTTGCTTTCATGGAGTTTACAGGCTTGTGGAAAATAAATAGTCTTCTGTACATAGGGATTATGCATCCTTCTGCATCCATGGATTGATCTGACCAAACACAGACTGCTAGTATTCAATAGAAAAAGAAAGTGTGTTTTTAAAAAAAAGCGGGGGGCCGGGCACAGTGGCTCACACAGTGAGCTATGATCATGCCACTGCACTCCAGCCTGGGTGACAGTGAGACCCCGTCTCTAAAAAAAAAGTTAATCAAGAAATAAAAAGAAAAAAGAACAATAAAAAGCAGGATAAACCAGAAAATACAGCATTATAACAATTTACATAGTATTTACATTATACTAGATATTATAAGTAATCGAGAGACGATTTAAAGTATATGTGACTTGCTTTTATGGGAAGCATTTTTTAAAAAAAGTATACAGGAGGATGTGCATGGGTTATACGCAAATACCAGGCCATTTTATGTAAGAGACGAGCATACCCAGATTTTAGTATCTAAGAGGAGGTTTCTGGAACCACCGCCCACAGATAATGAGGGATGACTGTAGCTTATTCCAGGGCTGTGGTAAGGAAAATGACAAGATGAATCCAGAGAATTTTGTGATGTTAGAAAGTAAGGAAGTGCTCAAAAACAGGAGGCATGTTGAAAGGTCATAGGAACCAAACTAAAAGAGTTCCCAGCTTTGGGAGGCCGAGGTGGGCAGATCACGTGGTCAGGAGATTGCGACCATCCTGGCTAACACACTGAAACCCCATCTCTACTAAAAAACAAAAAAACAAAAAAATCAGCCGGGCGTGGTGGGCACCTGTGTAGTCCCAGCTACTTGGGAGGTTGAGGCAGGAGAATGGTGTGAACCCAGGAGGCGGAGCTTGCAGTGAGCCAAGATTGCACCACTGCACTCCAGCCTGGGCGAAAGAGCGAGACTCTGTCCCAAGAGTTCCCAGCTGGGAGTGGTGGCTCACATCTGTAATCTCAGCACTTTGGGAGGCTGAGGCTGGTGCATCACCTGAGGTCAGAAGTTCAAGACCAGACTGGCCAACATGGTGAAACCCTGCCTCTACTAAAAATACAAAAATTAGCTCGGCGGGATGGCGGGCACCTGTAATCCCAGTTACTCAGGAGGCTGAGGCAGGATAATCGTTTGAACCCAGGAGCCGAAGGTTGTGGTGAGCTGAGATCGCACCACTGCACGCCATCCTGGGTGACAGAGACTCTGTCTCAAATTAAAACAAACAAACAAACAAACAAAAAAACGGGGGGTTCCCAATTGCCAAACAGAACAATTGAAGCAACAAAATTAAGAACACTGGATTAGAATCCGAAGAATATATGAGGAAAGTGTAACATTTTTGTAGTGTTGTTGACAAACATGCATAACCTCAATCAATTCATGAGAAAATTTAAACCCAAATTGAGGGATAATTTACAAAATAACTGACAAGTACTTGTCAAAAATGTCAAGGTCATCAAAGACAAGGAAAGACTAAGGAACTGTCACAAATTGGAGAAGACTAAGGAGGCATGAAAACTAAATGCAACATGGGATGCTACAAGAGAAAGAGTATTAAAAGAACAACTAGAGCCGGGCGCAGTGGCTCACGCCTGTAATCCCAGCACTTTGGGAAGCTGAGATGGGTGGATCACCTGAGGTTGGGAGTTCGAGACCAGCCTGACCAACATGGAGAATTCCGTCTCTACTAAAAATACAAAATTAGCTGGGCATGGTGGCGCATGCCCATAATCCCAGCTACTTGGGAGGCTGAGGCAAGAGAATTGCTTGAACCCAGGAGGCGGAAGTTGCGGTGAGACCAGATCGCGCCACTGCACTCCAACCTGGTCAACAAGAGTGAAACTCCGTCTTGAAAAAAAAAAAAAAAAGAAAAGAAAGAAAAAAAACTGGGCCGGGTGTGGTGGCGGCTCACGCCTGTAATCCCAGCACTTCGGGAGGCCAACGTGCAGAGATCACCTAAGGTCAGAAGTTTGAGACCAGCCTGACCAACATGGTGAAACCCCGTCTTGACTAAAAATACAAAAATGAGCTGGGCGTGAAGGCATGTGCCTGTAATCCCAATTCGGGAAGCTGCGGGAGGAGAATCACTTGAACCAGGGAATCGGAGGTGGCAGTAAGCTGAGATCGTGCCACTGTACTCCAGCCCGGCGACAGAGCTAGACTCCGTCTCAAACAAAACAAAACAAAACAAAACAAAACAAAAAAACCACAAAAAAATTAGCCAGGCATGGTGGCATGTGCCTATAATGCCAGCTACATGGGAGGCCAAGGCAGAAGAGTGGAAGTTGTAGTGAGCAGAGATCCTGCCACTGCACTCCAGTTGGGCGACAACAGGACTCCGTCTCAAAAAAAGGAAAAAAGAAAAATTGATGCTAATCAAATATGTCTGTCATTTGATTAACATTAGTGAATCAGTGTTAATCTGTTAGTTTTGATCACTGCATTATGGTTATGCAAGATGTAACATTAGGGGAAGCCAGGTGAAGGGTATATGGGAATTCCGCATTATTTTTGCACTTTTCTGTAAATCTATAAGTATTTCAAAATAAAATACATATGCTATGGTCACAACTATGCAAGGACATTCAATACAAATGAAAAAACAGAACAAAAGAAAGAAATTATAATATTAAAAACTGTAAGGAATTTTAGTATCTTTAAAAAATTTTTTTGTTTTCCAAATCTTCCATAAAGTGGTTACTTTTATAACGAAACAAAATCATTTAAAATACAGTAAAAGAAATCATGACTTACTTTTTATACAGTACACCATACGGTTTTTTCAGTGCATACTGTAAAACAAAATTTATAGCTTTCAAAACAAAACCCATTCTGAAAAGCAGAAATAAAAATAAAACATCATAACAGTCACTCTCCAAGATTGCTCTGGGGCCTCAATCTTGTCCTGAGGCCTTCTTCCTGGCTCCCTTTTCATCACTTACAGTAACTTGAAACATAAACTTAATATTCTTGGACTAGACTTTCCTATTTAAAAGTTTCTATGCCCTTTCAATAGTCTATCAAACTTAAACCATTTCCTTCATTTCTTCAAACTCGACTTAGTCCAGTCTCTCTCTGGGGAAACAATGCCAGGTACAGTGGCTCATGCCTGTAATCCCAACACTTTGGGAGGACAAGGCAGATCACTCGAGCCCAGGAGTTCGAGACCAGCCTGGGCAACCTGGCAAAACCCTGTCTCTACAAAAAACTGCAAAAATTAGCCAGACATGGTGGTGCATGCCCGCAGTCTCAGCTACTTGGGAGGCTGAGGTTGGAGGATCACCTGAGCCTAGGAATTTGAGGCTGTGGTAAGCCTTGATCGCACCACTGCACTCCAGCTCTGGTGATAGTGTGAGAATCTGTCTCGGAAAAAAAAAAAAGTAGTAGATAAAAACAGAAAAAATAAATTCTATCAGGAAAGGTTGATGTTGTGTGGAGATAAGAAAACTCAGAAACAGTCACAATGATGACAACTAGAATACTAGCCAGGGGTTAAACACAGCTCTTTAAAAAATGCCTATTATTCAATGTTCTTCATTTTTTTCCCTACTTCTACCCATCCACTAATAATCATTCATTTTATTTTATTTATGTATTTTGAGACAGGGTCTCACTCTGTTGCCCAGGCTGGAGTGTAATGGTGCGATTAAAGCTGACTGCAGCCTCAAACTCCTGGGCTCAGGTGATCCTCCCATCTCAGCCTCCCAAGTACAGACACATGCACCATGCCCAGCTAATTTTTGTATTTTGAGTGGAGATGGGGTTTCACCATGTTGTCCAGGCTGTATTTTACTATTTTTAAAAATTTAATTTATAGAGATGGGGTCTCACTTTGTTGTCCAGGCTGTTGTACTGGGCTTAAGCAATCCTCCCACCTCAGCCTCCCAAAGTGCTGGGATTACAGGTGTCAGCCACCACACCTGGCCTATAATCATTTATTACTTGTATGGCCAGTACTGCTCTACCATAGAGAATAACAAAGATGTCATCAGGTACTACCTTGCATTAGAGAAATGGGTAAATGAGGCCGGGCGCGGTGGCTCAAGCCTGTAATCCCAGCACTTTGGGAGGCCGAGGCGGGTGGATCACAAGGTCAGGAGATCGAGACTATCCTGGCTAACATGGTGAAACCCCGTCTCTACTAAAAATACAAAAAACTAGCCGGGCGCGGTAGCGGGCGCCTGTAGTCCCAGCTACTTGGGAGGCTGAGGCGGGAGAATGG
>NC_037671.1:135519139-135602909 GCF_003255815.1 Theropithecus gelada | reverse complement strand
AAAAAAAAAAAAAAAAAAAAAAAAAAAAAAAAAGAGAAATGGGTAAATGAGGGAAACAATGAAAAATAAGGTATAATAATCATTCATCAACTATCAGAGTTGGTGAACAAAGAAAATGCAACAGTAAAATCTGCCTTTTTAAGTATAAAACTTCTGATGATTCTTGGCCAACTATTTCCCTGTTTCTGTGTAATAAACATTGCCACCTCTTCTTGATAACTCAGATGAATTTTGATAACCATGATGAATTTTAATTATTGTAGTAATCTGTAATATTGTGCTGCTTTTAAAGCTTACTTAAATATGTAGGATCATTGTGCTGATGGATATACTAGGAGAGGGGCAGTGTCCCGTCAGCACAATGACATTCAGACAAACATTTCAAAAAAGGGATGGGCCTATATAAGGCATTCAGACATCTGAATTGACTATGCTTATCAGGCATAGAGTTTGGCAAGTTTAAAAATGTATTCAACGCCAGGTGTGGTGGCTCACTCCCGTAATCTCAGCACTTTGGGAGGCTGAGGCAGACAGATCACTTCAGGTCAGGAGTTTGTGACCAGCCTGGCCAACATGGTGAAACCCTGTCTGTACTAAAAGAACACAGAAATTAGCCAGGTGTGGTAGCATGAGCCTGTAGTTCCAGCTATTCGGGAGGCAGAGGCAGGAGAATCGCCTGAACCCGGGAGGCAGAGGTTGCAGTGAGCCAAGATGACACCACTGCACTTCAGCCTGGGTGACAAAGTGAGGCGCCATCTCAATAACAACAAAAATGTATTCAATTACTTAATTGATTTAATTCAAAGACCTATTAGCTGTACTGAAGGCCTAATTAGTCAAATAACCTACTAGATATCTCCACATACTATGCCTTTTTTTTTTGAGATGGAGTCTTGCTCTATTGCCCAGGCTGGAGTAAGTGCAATGGCGTGGTCTCAGCTCACTGCAATCTCCACCTCCCAGGTCCAAGCAGACTCTCCTGTCTCAGTCTCCTGAGTAGCTGGGATTACAGGCGTCCACCACCAAGCCCGGCTAATTTTTGTATTTTTAGTAGAGATGGAATTTCACCATGTTAGCCAGGCTGTCTTGAACTCCGGACCCCGTGATCTGCCCGCCTCGGCCTCCCAAAGTGCCGGGATTACAGGTGTGAGCCACTGCGCCTGGCCTTTCTTTCATTGATTACCTATAGATTGAGTACCTACTATGTACAGACACTGGGCTGGACACTAGGCTACAGAGGTAGAAAAAACAAAGCTTTTATTTTCATTACTTAAATCACATGTCCCAAACTGAATCTTTCACCTTTCCCTCCAAACCTGCTCCACTTGACACATTTTCTAATTGGCATTATTGCCCATCAGGCACTCAAGCCAAAAACCTGGGAAGTCATACTTTTCACTAGTTCCCAACTCTTCTACCCTCAACATCTATTCTTTCTGGTCATTTCTCATTTTCATTGCCACCACTGGACTCCAGATGCTCTTCACCTAGCTGGCAGCAATGGTTTAGTTTCCTACATTTGCTCTCAACCCTCTCTAGTCAAGCCAATTACAAAGACTGGTGGTCCTTTTAATTCTCTTGCTTATTATCTTTCAATGACTACATGGAGCTTTCAGATTAAAATTCAAACTCCATTTTACTATATGACCCATGCCTCTTCTTCTAGCCTCATCTAGCCCACTCTCCTTTGGCCATGCCCAATTATTTACAGTTCTCCAAATGCATCAACGCTCCTTCATACTCCCTTTTGCACAAACTTCTTTCTCAGTCTCAGAGGGTCTTCTCTTTCTCTCCCACTTCTTGCACCAACTTCTCCTTCAAAATGAAGCTGAAGTGTTATCTCTGGGGGAAGCTACCCTGTGTGGGGGTCCCCCATGTGATTTTCTTTTTTTTTTTTTGAGATGGAGTCTTTGTCACCCAGGTTGGAGTGCAATGGTGCGATCTCGGCTGACTGCGACCTCCACCTCCCCGGTTCAGACCATTCTCCTACCTCAGCCTCTGAGTAGCTGGGACTACAGACATGTGCCACCACACCCAGCTAATCTTTTTATTTTTAGTTTTCACCATGTTTCACCATGTTGGCCAGGCTGGTCTCGAACTTCTGACTTTGTGATTCTCCTGCCTCGGCCTCCCAAAGTGCTGGGATTACAGGCGTGAACCACTGTGCCCGGCCTCCCTTATGTGATTTTAACTGTTTCCCACCCTACCCTGTCCATGCCTCCAACACAGCACAATGTGAGAACTTTTTACATGTCTATCTCTCTAAGCTCACTGAAAGAACTGTGTCTCACCTATTAACTCCCAGCAGAGGCACAGTAACTGGTGTTGTTGAATGACTAAATATATAGCAATATGCAGTTATTTCTCTTTACAAATTAAATTTTTTCCTAAAATGTGAGTAAGCCAAATTCTAGTAATTGAAAACAGCTTAAATTTACTAAGGGAGACCTTCACCCTACCAGACCCATCTGTGCTCCTAAAAGATAATAATAAAATTTACTAACAGAACTAGTTGCTTTAAGAAAAACTAGTAGTTGGTGCCTTGCAGGGTAAAGAACCCCCCCAACTTTAGCTCTTCTCTAAGATTAGTAGTTCTTATGGTAAGGCAAGCTTATCTATGTATTTCTCCGGCAGCCCAACCTAGCATGCTGAAAATTCCAAAATGACTTCAATACCTTTTAAAGATTAAGTATATATACTCACCACATCTTTAAGTACTTGTGTCACTGTTGCATTTGCATTTCCCCCTTTAATCAGCATGGCATTTTTAATATTTTCATTGAGTTTCGGTTCTCTCTTCTCAAGGAATCTCTTAGCTCTTTTCGTTTTGGGCTTTCTGTTCAGAAAAGCACAATTCATAACTATTTAAACATTTTCCTCACATTGCAAAGGCATGACTTAACTAATATGCAAATTCTTAAAAACACATTTGTCGCCGGGCGCGGTGGCTCAAGCCTGTAATCCCAGCACTTTGGGAGGCCGAGACGGGCGGATCACGAGGTCAGGAGTTCGAGACCAACCTGGCTAACACGGTGAAACCCCGTCTCTACTAAAAAATACGAAAAACTAGCCGGGCGAGGTGGCAGGCGCCTGTAGTCCCGGCTACTCGGGAGGCTGAGGCAGGAGAATGGCGTAAAAACCCGGGAGGCGGAGCTTGCAGTGAGCTGAGATCCGGCCACTGCACTCCAGCCTGGGCGACACAGCGAGACTCCGTCTCAAAAAAAAAAAAAACAAAAACACATTTGTCATTTATGACTCCACCCTTAAACAAAATCTCACTTTTTTTTTTTTTTTTGAGATGGAATCTCACTCTGTTGCCCAGGCTGGACACAATCTGGACGCAATGGCACAATCTTGGCTCACTGCAACCTCCATCTCCTGGGTTCAAGCAATTCTCCTGCCTCAGCCTCCTAAGTAGCTAGGATTACAGGCACACACCACCACACCTGGGTGATTTTTGTATTTTTAGCAGAGACAGGGTTTCACCATGTTGGTCAGGCTATTCTCGAACTACTGACCTCAGGTGATCTGCCTGCCTCGGCCTCCCAAAGTGCTGGGATTACAGGTGTGAGTCACAAGGCCCAGCCAAAATCTCACTTTTTTGGGAGATATCAGTAAAAGATATTTCCTTATGATTGTTAAATAAGTGTTTTGTTAGCTTTTAAAAAAAAAGCTTTCATTTTTATATTCCCACCATTCTTTTACTACTGCTTTTTCAAATCTTTTTTTAAGTAAAAAATAAAAGGCTCAAGTAAATACTGTCGCTATTTTTACTCTTCTTTTTTCTTCAAGCCTTAAGTAGTCAAACTGTATCCTGTACCCTAATACAAAGAATTGAGCATCAACTGCTGATCAACCTGTGGGCATTTACTAAACATGAGACTAATGACTGCTTACCTTTCTTTTAGGTTTAAGACCACAATGCCTGCCAGGAAGTATACACTGTTGCACTCCATTATCATTGCTGAGAATGTCAACATTATTGCCAACAATGGGGAATAATAAGGTTGATGTTTACCTGGAGTCACTCTATTAAGGCTTAATCTTCACCACAATCCTGAGAGTTACAGTTCTTTTTTATTTATTTATTTAGTTTTGAGACGAGTCTCTCTGTCTCCCAGGTTGGAGGGCAGTGGCACGACCTCAGCTCACTGCAAGCTCCGCCTCCCGGGTTCACGCCATTCTACTGCAGGTGCCTGCCACCATGCCCGGCTAATTTTTTGTATTTTTAGTAGAGGCAGGGTTTCACCGTGTTAGCCCAGGATGGTCTCGACCTCTTGACCTCGTGATCTGCCCGCCTCGGCCTCCAAAAGTGCTGGGATTACAGGTGTGAGCCTCCACACCCGGCAAGTTACAATTCTTACCTTCACTTTACAGATGAGGCAACTGAACAGACAGGTAATGTGCCCAAGATCACACAGCAGGTAAACAGGCCAATTTTCAAAATGAGCTAGGGCTGGGCGGCCACAGCCTGTAATAAAAACACTCTAGGAGGCCAAGATGGACGGATCACTGAGCCCAGAAGTTCAAGACCAGCCTGGGCAACATCGCAAAACCCTGTCTGTACAAAAAAAATACAGAAATTAGCTGTGGTGGTGCGTGCCTATAGTCCCAGTTACACAGCAGGCTGAGGTAGGAGGGCTGCTTGATTCCGGGGAGGTCGAGGCTGCAGTGAGCTGTGATCGGGCTACTGCACTCCAGCCTGGGTGTCAGAGCGATACCCTGTCTCAAAAAAAAAATGTTTTTTAAGCTAGATTTAAAAATTCATGTAGACCAATTACCCTGTAAACTATTAAGGGAAAATAAATTCATTATTCTGACTTTATGATGTGACAGTAGGAATGGCATATTTTTATACGTTTCTGTTCAAAAAAGGGGCTTCACCTCTGCTTCCTCTACAATGAGCGCCCTGATTTTTCAGACAGTTCTCTGTCATCTACTGAAAGAATTCTCCTCCCAAATTATGACCCTCCCTCGTCCAGTCCCATGGACACTTTGGGAAGAAAGAGACTATACATGCACTTTAGTTTCCCATGTAGATTTTTAAAATCCTCCTCCAGAGATAATGTCACATATAAAGCTTCTAATCATTTACTGGTTGATGAAGATACAAATTATTCTATCTTCTGTAACTCATTAAACAGCAACAAATGCAAATAGCGATTAACATGTTTTATTAGCTGCCTGGCTCCCAATTAATGTGTAAACTAGTCCCAATACCTAGTAAACGACTCTTCTTTGTAGTCCAAACAGCTAGAGGCATAGCAGGTGTGCAAAATCTCTGAATGACTAAAACTGTCGTTTTGGATACATACTAACCTACGTAAATAGCAAGAAAACCACAGCAAATAACAGCAGGGCTGTTTAGCACAATAAATATTCTTGAACAAATTTAAAACAGGTATTATTCAAGGATAACTCAGAGGAGTGTACAAAGCCGGAAAGAAAAAAAAACAAAACTAATGAACATTTCTACGTGCTGCAGCAAAGGCTCTACACACATTCGCAAAACTAACCCTCACAGCTCTAAGAAGTATGACTATGATGAGTGCTATTTTACAGAGTAAACTGAGATTTAGAGACATTTAATGACCCAAAGTCACAAAGCTTTAAGTGAACGCTCCAGACTGTCACCCAGATCTGTCGGATTCCGAGGGCTGTGCTCTTAACCCCACTCTAACTAATCTGTCTCATACTTCGGAAGTCAGATGTTTTTCAACTGACTAGGATAAAAGCGGCCAACGCTTCAATCCCACATCCCATCCCGCGACTCCCACCTGAGAGCTTCCCCACTGTCTCCTGGCAAGTAGCTCGCGCTGAGGAAAACCCCGGCTGGTGATCGATCGGCTCCCACCCAGGCAAGAAGAGGGGTAACCAGGAAGAGTGAGAGGCCGAGACAATACCACCCTCATCACGGGACCCTTTCACCCCAACGTTCCCCGGGGCTGAGTACCAGCGAACTTACACAACTCGATCCAGAGTGTCCATCGCTACTGCTCCCTGCAACTCTTAACTAAGTGGATGCACGTGCACCCGGCGATTACGTGCGCCGGAACAGGCAGAACCGGAAGCTGAGCGCAACGCCACTTCCGGGGACGCCCTCGCCGACGGTGCCTGGAGGTGTTGGCGGCCATTTTGATTGGAATCGCGCCCTGTTCCCTTGGTTACGGATTTTTGCCCTGGCTCTTTCCCGGAATTACAGGTGCGAAGTAATACTTTTAAGTAACATTGGCCGGGTGTGGTGGCTCACGCCTGTAATTCCAGGATTTTGGGAGGCCTAGACGGGCGGATCACCTGATACCAGGAGTTCGAGACCAGCCTGGCCAACGTGGCGAAACCCCGTCTCTACTAAAAATACAAAAATTAGCCGGTCGTGGTGGCGGGCGCTTGTAACCCCAGCTACTCGGGAGGCTGAGGCAGGGAGAATTGCTTGAACCCGGGAGGGGGAGGTTGCAGTGAGCCGAGATCGCGCCACTGCAAAATCCAGCCTGGGCGACAGAGCGAGACTCCTTCTCAAAAAAAAAAAAGTAACATGGACTCTCACAGTTTGATGTACACGCTACTGTGTATACTTGGAGTCAGGTATTCAGAAACCAGGTTTTATTCTTCAGGGAATCCCAGGATGCTAGAAAGGTTGATTGCACGGTAGGTACTCACAAAATCACTAAAAACATTAATGTGAAATGGGCACTATTGACAACTGTGCGATCAGCGTGACAGAGTTTATGTCTATCACAGTTGCCCAGTACATAAAAAATGCGCAGAAAAGGTACTGCTGATCGTGATTTTTTCCCCAGTTTTTAAGTTACCACATAATTCACATACCATAAAATGTACCCCTTTAAAGTGTACAATTCATTGGTTTTTCGTGTATTCACAAAGGTGTGCAAACATCACCACTAATTCCAGAATATTTAATCACCTCAAAAAGAACCCCCTCGACACACAAACCCAGTAGCGGTCCAAGCCCCACTTCCGCCTCCTGCCAGCCCTTGGCAACCAATAATCTACTTTATGTTCAGTGGATTTGCGTATTCTGAACATACATAAATGAATTCGTGCAACGTATGGCCTTTTGTGTCTGACTTCTTTCACTATCTGTTTTTGAGGTTCATACATGTTGTAGCGTGGATCAGTACTTCCATTTTGTTAGCACTGAATAATATTGCTTTGTATGGATATACCACATTTTCTTTATCTGTTCGTCAACCTAGACCTAGGTACTTTTTTTTTTTTTCCGACGTAGTCTTGCTCTGTCGCCCAGGCTGAAGTGCAGTGGTGCGATCTTGGCTCACTGCACCCACCACCTCCCAGGTTCAAGCAGTTCTCCTGCCTCAGTCTCCCAAGTAGCTGGGATTACATGCACGCACCACCACACCTTGCTAATTTTTGTATTTTTTAGTAGAGACAAGGTTTCACCATGTTGGCCAGGCTGGTCTTACCTGAACTCCTGAGCTCAGGTAATCCACCTGCCTCAGCCTCTCAAAGTGCTAGGAATACAGGCGTGAGCTACTGCGCCCGGCCAGCTTATGTACATTTGAGTGGTTCCCATTTTTTGGCTACTGTGGATTATGCTGCTTTGTGTTTTTTTGTTTTGCTTTGCTTTGTTTTGTTTCTGAGACAGTCTCGCTCTGTCACACAAGCTGGAGTGCGGTGGTGCAATCTCAGCTTACTGCAACCTCTGTCTCCCGGGTTCAAGCTATTCTAGTGCCTCAGCCTCCCAAGTAGCTGGGACCACAAGCGCGTGCCACCCCACCCAGCTGCTTTGAATATTATTTTCCAAATTTTGTGTGGACATATGTTTTCAGTTCTCTAGGAGTAAAATTGCTGGGTCATATGCTAACTCTTTTTTTTTTTTTTTTTTTTTTTTGAGACGGAGTCTCGCTCTGTCACCCAGGCTGGAGTACAGTGGCCGGATCTCAGCTCACTGCAAGCTCTGTCTCCCAGGTTTATGCCATTCTCCTGCCTCAGCCTCCCGAGTAGCTGGGACTACAGGCGCCCACCACCTCACCCGGCTAGTTTTTTTGTATTTTTTAGTAGAGACGGGGTTTCACCATGTTAGCCAGGATGGTCTCGATCTCCTGACCTCGTGATCCGCCCGTCCCGGCCTCCCAAAGTGCTGGGATTACAGGCTTGAGCCACCGCGCCCGGCCTGATATGCTAACTCTTAAGTGTAACATTTTGAGGCACTGGTAAACTGTTTTCCAAAGCACCTGCACCACTTACATTTCCCATGAGCAGTGTAAGAGGGTTTGGTATTAGTTTCCTATTTCTGTTGTAACAAATTACCACACATTTATAATTTTATACTTCAGGAAGTCAGAAGTCTGAAATAGTTTTGCAAGTCTAAAACGAAGGCCAGGAGCCGTGGCTCATGCCTGTAATCCCAGCACTTTTGGAGGCTGAGGTGGGCGGATCACGAGGTCAGGAGATCAAGACTATCCTGGCTAACATGGTGAAACTCCATCTCTACTAAAAATACAAAAAATTAGCCAGGTGTGGTGGCACACCTGTAGTCCCAGCTACTTGGGAGGCTGGGGCAGGAGAATCACTTGAACGCGGGAGGTGGAGGTTGTGATAAGCTGAGATTGCACCACTGTACTCCAGCCTGGACAACAGAGTGAGACTCTGTCTCTTAAGTAAGTAAATAAATAAATAAATAAATAAATAAATAAATAAATCGAAGAAGTCAGTAGGACTACATTCCACCTGGAGGCTTCAGGGTAGAATAGGTTTCTTGGCTTTTTCCAGCTTCTAGAGACTGTCTGCATATTTTGGCATTTCTCCATCTTCAGAGATCATCAGTTGAACTTCTGCTTCCATTGTCACATCTTCTTCTGTGATGCTCTGACACTTTAACTCCCTCTTAATAAAACGCTTGTGATTACATGGGCATCACCTGGATAATCCATGATAATCTGAAGATCCTTAATCGTATAGCAAATTCTTTCTGGGCATGTAAAGTAACATATTCACAGATACTTGGGGTTCTCAACATCTTTGGGCTGGGAGTTGAAGGAAGCATTATTCTATCTACCAAAAGTTCCAATTTCTCCACTCCTCACCAAAACTTAGCATTGTCCATCTGTTTTATTAAGCCATCCTAATGGATATGAGTGCTATCTCATTGTGATTTTCATTTCCCTGATGGCAAATAATGGTGAGCATGTTTTCATGTGCTGATTGATTACCCATTTTTATATCTTCTTTGGGAAAATGCCTATCCAAATCCTTTGCCCAGTTTTTAAATTGGGTTGTCCTTTTATTGTTGAGTTCTAATATTTTCTCATGTATTCTAGATATAAGTCCCTTACCTGATATATAATTTACAAATATTTTCTCCAATTTAGTAGGTTTTTTCATTCTCTTATTAATGTCCTTTTGAGCACAGATCTTTTGAACTTTGTTCAAGCCCAGTTTACCTATTTTTTTCCTTTTGTTGCTTGTGCAGCTTATCCATTTTTTCCTTTTGTTGCGTGTGCTTATGGTATTGTGTCTAAGAAGCCATTCCCTATTCCAACATCACAAAGATTTGCCCCATGTCTTCTTTCAAACATTTTTAATTGTAGCTCTTATATTTAAGCCTTTGGTCCATTTTAATTTTGATATATGGTATGAGATAGGGGTTCAACTTTATTCTTTTGTACGTGGATATCCAGTTGTCCCAGCATCATTTGTTGAAAAGATTATTCTTTCTCCATTGAATTGTCTTAGCATCCTTTTGCAATATCAATTGACCATAATTGTAAGGGTTTATTTCTGGACCCACAATTCTATTTAATCTGTCTGGTTTTCATTATGCTAGTTCCACAACTTTGATTACCATATAGCATTGTAGTAAGTTTTGAAACTAAGAAATGTGACTTCTATGATTTTGCTCTTTTGCAAGATTGAATTTCCATATGAATTTTAGGGTCAATTTCTCAATTTCTGCAACAAAGGCAGCTTGGATTTTTCTTTTCTTTTTTTTTTTTTTTTTTGAGATAGGGTCTCCCTTTGTCGCCCAGACTGGAGTGCAGTGGTGTGAACACAGCTCACTGCAGCCTTGACCTGCGCTCAAGTGGTCCTCTCACCTCAGCCTTCTGAGTAGCTGAGACCACAGGCATGCACCACCATGCCTGTGGTCTCACAGCCCAAAAATTTAAGAATTAACACCTTGCTAATTCTTAAACTTTTTGTAGAGATGGGGTCTCACGTTGCCCAGGCTAATCTCAAACTGCTGGGCTCAAGCAATCCCCTTGCCTCAGCCTCTCAAAGTGCTGGGATTATATACGTAAGCCACAGCACCCAGCCTGACTTATTTGCCTAGTTTGTTGAATGCTTTTTATGCTTTTTATCATGCAAGTGTGTTGGATTTTGTGTGTACTTTTTCTGCATCTATTGAGATGATCATGTGGTTTTGTCCTTTATTCTATTAACATTTTATATTACACTGATTTTCATATGTCCAACCAACCTTACATTCCTGGAATCAATCCTATTTGGTCATGGTGTATGATCCTTTTTATATGTTGTTGCGTTCGGTCTGTTGATATTTTGCTGAGGATTTTTGTGTCTATATTCATCATATTGGCCTGTAGTTTTCTAGTGGGAATCTTTGTTTGGCTTCGGTATTGGATTAGTACTGGCCTAATAGATTGAGATGGGATGTGTTCCCTCCTCTTCAGTTTTTTGGAAAAGTTTGTGATGTCTGCTGTTAAGTGGCAAGAATGGTGGTGATGTTAGTGAGATTTTGCAGATGTTATTGAGGATTTTTTTTTTTTTTTTGAGATGGAGTCTCACTCTGTCACCCAGGCTGGAGTGCAGTGGTGTGATCTCAGCTCACTGCAACCTCTGCCTCCCAGATTCAAGCGATTCTCCTGCCTCAGCCTCCCTAGTAGCTGAGACTGCAGGTGCCCACCACAACGCCTGGCTAATTTTTGTATTTTTAGTAGAGACGGGGTTTCATCATATTGGCCAGGCTGGTCTCAAATTCCTGACCTTGTGATCCACCTGCCTCTGCCCCCCCAAAGCCTGCACTGCACCCGGCTAATAATCTTTTTTTTTTTTTTCAGTAAAACTTTATTAACCCACTCATTATTATCAGAATACAAATAGGAGTACACTGCACAGTGAAGAATTTGCATAGCAAATGAATGACATGAACAAAATATTCAGAAGTGTCACACACTTAAATTGATTAATTCAAGTAATTGTTTTTGTGAAAATAATTTGTGAATGGCATTGTCCCTATCATTCTCCCCTTAATAACTTTTCAGTAACATGTTGTAAGATAAGTTAATACAATTGTATTTCATTTATCCTTAAATTGTAGTTGTTTTGATATATACATGTAATTTGGACTGGCCTCTCATGAAAAAATTAGTATTTAACAGTACACAATTACTAATCACCATTTTAAAAAATGTACGATACAGCTGAGTAAAAGTATAGAAAATATTATATTTTATAAATCTAAATATAGGTCAAGTTATTCTTGACAAATTCTTTGGAAGAAGCTAATGCAAACAAATACTAGAGCAGCATCCCCTATAAGAAAGTACATGGTCCCTAGCACTTTGGGAGGCCGAGGCAGGCAGATCTCCTGAGGTCAGGAGTCCAAGACCAGCCTGGTCAACATGGTGAAACCCTGCCTCCACCAAAAATGCAAAAATCAGCCGAGCATGCTAGCAGAAGCCTGTAACCCCAGCCACCCAGGAGGCTGCAGCAGGACGGGCTAAGATTCTTCAAAATAGGGAGATTATCCTGGATTTTCCAGATGAGCACCAATCTAATGACAATGGACTTTATAAGAGGGAGGTAGAAGTTTAAGAGTCAGAGAAGGAAATGTGATAATGGAAGCAGAGGTCGGAGTGAGAGAGATAAGAGGTAATGCAGCTGGCTTTGAATATGGAGGAAGGAGCTACAAACCAAGGAATTCAGGCAGCCTCTAGAACCTGGAAAAAGCAAGGAAAGAGATTATCTCCTGGAGCTGCCTGGAGCCCTACTAACATCTTGATTTTAGCCCCATAAGACTCGAACTTTTTTTTTTTTTTTTTTGAGATGGAGTCTTGCTCCATTGCCTAGACTGGAGTGTGCAATGGCATGATCTCAGCTCACTGCAACCTCTGCCTCCTGGGTTCAAGCAATCCTCCCACCTCAGCCTCCCAAGTAGCTAGGATTACAGGCATGGACAACCATGCCCGGCTAAATTTTTTTGTATTTTTAGTAGAGATGGGGTTTCACCGTGTTGGCCAGGCCGTTCTCAAACTCCTGACCTCAAGTGATCTGCCTGCCTTGGCCTCCCAAAGTGCTGGGATTACAGACGTTAGCCACCACGCCCAGCCTTGAACTAAGAATTTGACCTCCAGAACTGTAAGATAATAAATTGATGTTGGTTTAAGCCACTAAGTTTGTGGTGATTTGTTAACAGCAATAGTGGAATAGTGGAATAGTGCAATAGTGCAATAGTGGAATAGTGCAATAGTGGAATAGTGCAATAGTGGAATAGTGGAATAACAGTGCCCAAATGGGAGCATGAAATATGAGTACAAAATGAAATTTTCAAGACATGATAGTAAAAGAGATCTTATTTTGGATCTGAGAAAAATAGAACCTCTACTATTTTGACCTTCTTATTAATGATACACAAGTATGGCCGGGCTCCGTGGATCACCCCTGTAATCCCAGCACTGGAAGGCCGAGGCAGGTGGATCTCCTAAGCTCAGGAATTCAAAACCAGCCTGAGCAACATGGTGCAACCCTGTCTCTACCAAAAAATACAAAACATTAGCTGGGTGTCGTGGCATGTGCCTGTGGTTCCAGCCACTTGGGAGGCTATGGTAGGAGGATCACTTTAGCCTGGGAGGCGGAGGTTGCAGTGAGCAGAGATCGTGCCACTGCAGTCCAACCTTGGTGACAGTGTGAGACTGTCTCAAAAAAAAAAAAAAAGAAGCAGGTGTATGGCTGCCTTGAACCCATGTACTATCAGTAACTACCAGCTACAAATTGACATTAACAAAGGTGTATATTTACTTTGTACTGTATTAATAAAGTAAAATGTACTTGTAGACAATTTTATAAACAGCATTTTCTCATTCCACAAGGAAATAATGGTCAAAGTCATAAAATGTAGGAAATTCATCTCCAAAATCAATACAAACATTTCTGGAAGATAATTCCATGTAAACCTTAGACATATTAGGAAAGTTGAATATTTTCACTTAAGCTGTTGGAACAAGAGAAAATAAAAACAGATTCTAAAAAATTAAAAACTGCTGCTATACGAATAGAAAAGTATATATCGTCAATAGTTTCACTGAGCTGGCTGTCCATAAATTTATGATCTGCCATGCAGTACATAATGAATAAATAAGTGAACTTGCAAACATTTTGAGACAGCCTCGCTCTGTTGCCCAGGTTAGAGTGCAGTGGCACGATCTTGGCTCACTGCAACCTCCACCTCCTGGGTTCAAGCGATTCTCCTGCCTCAGCCTCCCAAGTAGCTGGGACTACAGGCATGTATCACCACGCCTGGCTAATGTTTTTGTATTTGTAGTATAGATGGCGTTTCACCTTGTTAGCCAGGATGGTCTCGATCTCCTGACCTCATGATCCACCTGCCTTGACCTCCCAAAGTGCTGGGATTACAGGTGTGAGCCACCGTGCCCAGCCGCAAACATATTTTGTAATGGGCTTAAGGAATAATTCTCCATGATGCACCTTAACAATACAGTCTTTTTTTTTTTTTTTTTTTTTTTGAGACAGGGTTTTGCTCTATTGCCCAGGCTGGAATGTAGTGGTATAGTCACAGCTCATTGCAGCCTTGACTTCTCTGGGCTCAGGTGGTCCTCCTACCTCAGCCTCCTGAGTAGCTGCAACTACAGGTGTGCAACACCACGCCCAGCTAATTTTTATATTTTTTGTAGAGATGGGGTTTTGCCATGTTGTCCAGGCTGCTCTCGAACTCCTGGCCTCAAGGAATCTGCCTACCTCAACCTCGGCCTCCCAAAGTGCTGGGATTACAGGCGTGAGCCACCGTGCCCAGGCAACAATATGATCCTTCTAAATTGAAAAGTATTATTTGTCAACAAAAGCAATCCACTGTATTTAGTGTCAAAAGTAGTACTTAGTGGGAGGCCGAGGCAGGCAGATGGCTTGAGCCCGGGAGCTCAAGACCAGCCTAGGCAACTGGCAAAACCCCTTCTCTATTTTTTTAAAATAATATTATTAATTTTTTTAAAAAGTAGTACTTAGTGTGATAACTATGCAGGGACTCTGGTTCTAACATTAGCTTTTAGGTAATCCTAGTGAGTTACTAAGGCAATTAATGGCAAAGAAATTCATAAATGAAATTCTAGTCTCACAAAATATTATACAGTTAAAAAAAAGACTAACTAAATTTGAAACACTTATAAATAGGTAAGGAGCTTAACACATATGTTTTCATCAGAATTTAAGATTTTATTTTCCTCTCAACTTAAGGTAGAACTACACTATAGTGTAGATCAATTTCTTTGGCAAGATTACAAATCTCGGGAATATTTTATTTCTTTATACGTTTTTTTAATAGAGATGAGGTCTTGCTCTCTTGCCCAGGCTGGTCTTGAACTCCTAGTTTAAGCAGTCCTCCTGCTTTGGCCTCCCAAAGTGCTGGGATTACAGGCATGAGCCACCGTACCTGGCCTACTCTTTAATATTTTTCATGTTTTCTAAAATACATATGTATCAGGCCGGGTGGGGTGGCTTATGCCTGTAATCCCAGCACTTTGGGAGGCCAAGGCAGGTGGATCACTTGAGGTCAGGAGTTGGAGACCAGCCTGGCCAACATGACGAAACCTTGTCTTTACTAAAAATACAAAAAATTAGCCAGGCATGGTGGTTCACGCCTGTAATTCCAGCTACATGGGAGGCTGAGGCAGGAGAATTGCTTGAACCCAGGAGGCAGAGGTTGCACTGAGCTGAGATCGTGCCACTGCACTCCAGCCTCGGCGACAGAGTGAAGACTGTCTCAAAAAATAAAAAAATAAAATACATATGTATCAATTAGTATTATGTTTGGCTATTACAGAGTGACCTAACAAAGAGAGCAGCTAATTTCCCTCTTTATGTAAAAGAAGTCCAGAGGTAGAAAATGGCAATGCCTCAATGCCTTCTCTGCCTAAACATCAGCAATAGCTACAGGTTTGGAATGACACTCACAATCACAGGACCCCAGTAAGCCTTGTGGAACGCAATCTGGCACCCAGCTCACTTAGTACTCCAGGATACAGAACAAAGAACAGCACAGCAACACAGCAGCATGAGACTTATTTCTGCAGGAGTCTTTATTCCAGCCTCCCAAGTGTCAGCTGAGGGGTAAAGAAACTAGATCATTTTGGATGGGTGCAGAAGCCATGAGGCTTAGAAGCTTTATGCTCCAGAAAAACCAATCCCTGTTGAAACAGTACATGAGTGTTGCTTCCAGAAATATTTGCAATAAGGAACACCACACTTAAGGAATTCCAAAGCCCATGTTTTCCAGTGGGCATTTGTAGTACGTGTTAGTCTTCCTGGTCCAAACAGTTTACCAATAAGGTGTCTGTTTTTTTTTTTTTTTTTGAGACAAGGTTCTGCCACAGCTGTAGTACAGTGGCATGGTGTGATCTCGGGTCACTGCAACCTCCACCTCCTAGGCTCAAGCAATCCTCTTGCCTCAGCCTCCTAAGTAACTGGGACTACAGGCGCACACCACCATGCCCAGCTACTTTTGTTTTTTATAGAGACAGAATTTTGCCATACCACTCAGGCTGGTCTCAAACTCCTGGATTCAAGTGATCCATCCATCTTGGCCTCCCAAAGTGCTGGGATTACAACTGTGAACCACCGCGCCCAGCTAAGGGCTCATTTTTAATCATAAACAATATTGCCTAATATTACAGCTGACATTCCATTATTACCTTGCCTAGTAGGTTTCCAGAGAAACAGTACTGAAAGCGAAATTCGAGGTCATTTAGACGGGAAAAATGAAAGGGTTTTATTAACCCTTTACTGATAGCAGTCCAGGGTAATCTCACAGTATCAAGACCCAGTCTTCTATATTGCTGCTCTGCCATTCTTGGCTTCTATTTCCAAAGTTACTTTGAAGTCTAAGAATCCTGCTGGATGGAGCTCTAGCTACCACATCCATGTTCCAGCAGGAACAGAAGATGAGCCCACTTGCTTCCTTTTAAGCCTTTAAGGAAACGTCCCAGAAGCACCACTCAGCACTTGTTTTTTTTCTTCTTCTTCTTCTTTTTTTCCATCACTCAGCACTTCTTATTCCATGTCAATGCCAGAACTTAGTCATATGACCACATGTATCTGCTAGGAAAGCTAGGCACATTGCTAACCTGAATAAATTCTGGGATTCTGATACAAAGCAAAAAAAGGAGAACAGATAATTGGGTCAGGCAATGAGCATTCTCTCCTATACATACATACAGGGGGAACAATGAGCTGTCAGTAAAAACTGAGACTAAAAAAAGTCATAAATTATTAGCTGGGCATGGTGGCACATGCCTGTAATCCCAGCTACTTGGGAGGCTGAGGCGTGAGAATCGCTTGAACCTGGGAGGTGGAGGTTATGGTGAGCCAAGATCGTGCCACCGCACTCCAGCCTGGGCAACAAGAGTGACAGATTATCTCAAAAAAAGTAAAAAAATTAAAAAGTCATATAGACATTGGGAAGATTATGCTTATAATCATCTGCTTATGATTTGAAAATGCTTTTTATCAAGGTAAGTCATTTTCCAATTAAATATAAAACTTTTTGAAGAAAAAAATTCTTTGGGCCAGGCATGATGGCTCACACCTGTAATTATAGTACTTTGTCAAGGCAGGAGGATCACTTGAATTCACGAGTTTGAGACTAGCCTGGGCAACATGGCAAAACGCCATCTCTACAAAAAATACAAAAATAAGCTGGGTGTGGTCGCACACCCCTGTAGTCCCAGCTACTAGGGAGGCTGAGGTGGGAGGATGGCTTAAGCCCAGGAGGCGGAGGTTGCAGTGAGCCCAGATTGTGCCACTACACTAGAGCCTGGGTGATAGAGCCAGAACTTGAAAAAAAAAAAAAATTATTCATCCTAGAACATTAGCTCTCTAATCTGTTAAAATAGTTATATCTCCACCAATTGTGAGATGTAATTAACATGAGGTATGTAACTTACTGGGACTAGGTTAAACTACAGGAAATTGCTGTTTTTTGTAGTTGGAAACAATCAAATATTGGCAGTTTTACACAGCTCAACCTGTAACAAAGTATCAAAGGGTGTGAATAATTTACTTAAAAAATATTAACTAGCACAGATTTAGTTTACTGCCATAATAAAATAACGAATACAGCTGAATTCCAATAATCTTTCTCAAGTGGGAAAGGAGCAAAATTACATCTGGAATATGTGGAATTGTTCCTTTATCCTTAAGCACTTCAAAATTCTTTTTCTCAATAAAATACTTATTGTAGTAGATTAAAAATAGCCCCAAAGATTTCCATGCCCTAATCTCTAGTATTAATGCCTGTGTATATTAAATGATCTAGCAAAAGAGACTTTGCAGATGGAATTAATGTTTTTTTGGTTTTTTTTGAGACGGAGTCTCACTCTGTCACCCAGGCTGGAGTGCAATGACGCAATCTCAGCTCACTGCAACCTCTGCCTCTCGGGTTCAAGCAATTCTCCTGCCTCGGCCTCCTGAATAGCTGGGATTACAGGTGTGCACCACCACACCTGGCTAATTTTTGTATTTTTAGTAGAGACGGGGTTTCACCATGTTGGCCAGGCTGGTCTCAAACTCCTGACCTTGTGATCTGCCTGCCTCGGCCTCCCAATGTGCTGGGATTACAAGTGTGAGCCACTGCACCTGGCCAGAATTAATGTTATACACCTTCGGCGGGATGCAGTGGTTCACGCCTGTAATCCCAGCACATCGAGAGGCCAAGACAGGAGGATCACTAAAGCCCAGAAGTTCAAGACCAGCCTGAGCAACATAATGAGACTCCATCTCTTAAAAAAAAATTAAAAAGAAAAACAGCCTGGCATGGTGGTGCGTGCCTGTAGTCTCACCTACTCAGGAGGCTGAGGTGGAGGATGGCTTGAGCTGGGAGTTCAAGGCTGCAGTAAGCTGTGGTCACGCCACTGCACTCCAGCCTGGGTGACGGAGCGAGACCCTGTCTCAAAGAAAAAAAAAAAAATTATCGACCTTAAAATAGGGAGATTATCCAAGTGGGCCCAGAGTAATCAAACAGACATTTAACAGTGGAAATGGAAGACAGAAGGGTAGGTCAGAGAGAGGGATGATGGAAGAAGTAACAGGAATGATTCAAAATGGGAGAGGGACTTCACCCACTATTGCAGGCTCTGAAGAAAAGGGGATCATGAGCCAAGGAATGAAGGCAGCCTTCAGAAGCTAGAAATGACCCTGAGCTAATGGACAACAAGGAAAGGAGACTTTGATATCCTTTAACTGCAAAGCACTGAACTCTGCCAACAACTAAATAAACAAGGAAATGGATTTGCCCCCCAGCCCAAAACCTCCATAAAGGAATGCATTCCTGCCAGCACCTTGAATTTAGCTCAGGTAAGACCTGTGCCACACTTCTCACCTACAAAACTGTAAGACAGTACATTTGTGTTAAGTCACTGACTTTGTAGTAATTTTTGACAGCCTCCAAGGAAAACTTTATATACTTAATAAAACCTTGAATTTAAAGGACTCAGAAGGGTCCCTAAAGTCATTTAAAAATATTTCATTTTACTTATTTTTTGAGACAGGGTGTCACTGTGTCACCCAGGCAAGAGTACAGAGGCGCAAACACAGCTCACTGCAGCCTCGACTTCCAGTCCCAGGCCATCCTCCCAGGTCAACTGCCCAGTAGCTGGTACCATAGGTGCACGACACTGTGTCCAGCTAATTCTAAAAAAATTTTTTATAGAGATGGGACCGCCCTATGTTACCCAGATTGTCTCAAACTCCTAGGCTGCTCAAGTGATGCTCCCACCTCAGCTTCCCAAAGTGCTGAGATTACAGGTATGAACCACTGCACCCAGCCTAAACTGTATTTTAAAAATCCAATTCATGTCTGGTCCCAAATGATTCTGGTAAAATAAGTTGTGTTATGACTGGATGTGTGTGTATAGCCGATAAAATACCAAAAAATGTTAAAAGACTGAAAGCTACACAGCAATTATTTTTATGTAAGAACTCTAAAAAGTTCTTGACAAGTTGTTATGAGAAAAATTTCATCTAGGAGTGATTTCTAAGGCAGCATTTGAGTTTCCATAAAAACAGAACCTTCTGTCTCAGAAGATATATCAATAAGAGGACCAGAATCTTCTATATCCAAGTGCATTGGTTTCTCCTGTTCACAACTCAGGTTTGAACTGTCGTTCATCTGAATCTCTTCCTCTTCCAATTCCAAAGATTTATCTGGGGCTGAGGCTGCCACTTCTTCGTCTTCATTTTCATGTAGAAAGCTACAAATCATGTTGGGTCGATAGGAGAAATCATTATCCTTTATTTGCAGCCATTCCACCCCACCTAATTTGGAAGGGATGAGAAATAAACCAAAAAGAAACAAAAAATGAATTTTAGTGAAGTATATTTTTATTTAATTTAAATCTCTATCATATGAATACATGTCAAACTGAAAGCCCAACATAAATCAAGGAATATGGTGTCTGTAACTACTGATAAAATATATTTTCCATCTTCTCTAGAGACCTTGGAATGCCTATTAGGTAGGTACCATCAAAATCACTACAAGTTATCAACCTCAATTACTATTCCATGCCTTTTTCCAGAGTTCAGTTCTCAGCTCATTATGAAATATAATCTGAGTACTCTCTGCCATCTTATGCCTTCAAGGAAACTTACCACTACCCTATAATTTTTTTTTTTTAAGACAAAGTCTCGCTCTGTCACCCAGGCTGGAGTGCAGCCACGATCTTGGCTCACTGCAACCTCCGCCCCCCAGTTCAAGCAATTCTTGTGCCTCAGCTCCCCAAGTAGCTGGGATTACAGGTGTGTGCCACCATGCCCGGCTAATTTTTTATTTCAATAGAGACGGAATTTCACCATGTTGGCTAGGCTGGTCTCGAACTCCTAACCTCAAGCCATCCACCCGCCTCACCTCCCAAAGTGCTGGGATCACAGGCATGACCCACTGCACCTGGTTATTAGTCCTTTTTCTTCCAATTCAGTTTCAACTACAGATGTTCATATTTTTTTCCTGCAATAACATCATTCTCCTAGTCAGCCAGGCTCAAAATCTTGAAGCTATCCTTTATTCTGTTATTTAGCATAATACTTAAAATAGAATGAATTTGATGTTCACTCATATTCGTCCGTGTCTGTTTCAATGTAATTTACTTTAGAATGCAAGTTCCTAGAAGGTAAGTCACACTTCCTCTCTGTTCTGTCTTACCTCCAGCATGGAGCTGTGTTTGGTAGCCAGCCTACAAGATGGTCCCCAGTGATCTTCACCTTCCTGGTATTCATGCCCTTGTGTAGTCCTGTCCCACACTGAGTAAGATATTGTGGAAATGACAAGACTGTGACTTCTTTCTTTTTTTTTTTTTTTGAGACAGAGTCTCGCTTTGTCGCCCAGGCCAGAGTGCAATAGCGTGATCTCGGCTCACTGCAACCTCTGCCTACCGGGTTCAAGCAATTCTCCCACCTCAGTCTCCCGAGTAGCTGGGACTACAGGCATGTGCCACCACACCTGGCTAATTTTTTGTATTTTTAGTAGAGATGGGGGTCTCACCATGTTGGCCAGGCTGGTCTTGAACTCCTGACCTCAAGTGATCTGCCTGCCTTGACCTCCCAAAGTGCTGGGATTACAGGCATGAGCCACCGTGCCCAGCCAAGACTGTGACTTCTAAGTCTAGTTCATAAAAGACACTGTGGCTTCTACCTTGTTTTCATGGAATACTTTATCTGAGAGAAGCCAGCTGCCATATCAGGAGGGCATTCAAACAGTCCTGTGAGAACAACATAGCAAGGAACTGAGGCCTCCTGCCAACAACCAAAATAAATTTTGAATTTATTTTGATGAATAAGCCATTTTACAATCAGATTTCCAGCATTAGTCAAGCCTTCAGATGACTGCAGCCCAGATAACATTTTGACTGCAACCTTATTGGAGACCTGGAGCCAGAACCACCTACCTAAACTGCTCCCAAATTCCTGATTCACAGAAACTGTAAGATACTGGTTTTCTGTTGTTGTTTTAAGCTGTTAAGTTTAGAGGTAATTTGTTATGCAGCAGTAGATAACTAATGCAGACTCGAATTGTTGGTTGCTCATTTATTTGACTAAACAAAACACCCAAATATTCCCAAAGATCTGTCAGATTATTAAAGACTACGAAGAGGAAACTCGTAACTTCCTTTAATAAGAATATCCCAATGATAGCTAAGCTTATGATACATGTCAGCCTTTTAAGTTTATTCTAGAACCTAGTACCACTTTCTTCCTATAATTATTACAAGGTGCCTAAAAAAGGGGATAGTTCAGGGATATACATAATAAGAACAAGGGTTTATTATATAGTTGTATATAGGTGATGTAATTAATTTTATAAGATCAATGTACCTTCAAATGTTTATTCCCTGTTAAGCTATAAATACTCATCATGAGAATCTTACTAGAGTTTCATATGTGTTATTGAGCAGTGAACTTTTAAACCATCAAATTATTGTTTTTTCAACTCCACAAACGTATGTCTACTTCAGGTGAAAGAAGCACTAGTCTAAAAGTCTCTAGTATGTGGTGACCAGCAAGTGAAGAAGAATAAGTGGATGCAAATTAAGAACTCATGCCTGTAATCCTAACACTTTGGGAGGCTGAGGCAGGAGGATCACTTGAGTCCAGGAGGTTGAGACCAGCTGGGTAACATAGTAAGACCCTGTCTCTATTTAAAAAAAAAAAAAAAAGGTTGGGCGCAGTGGCTCACACCTGTAATCCCAGCACTTTGGGAAGCTGAGGTGGGCAGATCACATGAGATCGGGAGTTCGAGACCAGCCTGACCAATATGGAGACACTCCATCTCTCTACTAAAAATACAAAATTAGCTGGGCGTGGTGGTGCATGCCTGTAATCCCAGCTACTCAGGAGGCTGAGGCAGGAGAATCACTTGAACCTAGGAGGCGGAGGTTGCAGTGAGCTAAGATCGCACCACCCCACTCCAGCCTGGGCAACAAGAGCGAAACTCGTCTCCAAAAAATAAAATAAGATAAAGAAACCCTGTCTCTACTAAAAATTAGCCAGGCGTGGTGGTGGGTACCTGTAATCCCAGCTACTCAGGAGGCTGAGGCAGGAGAATCACTTGAACCCGGGAGGCAGAGGTTGCAGTGAGCTGAGATCACGCCACTGCACTCCAGCCTGGGGGATAGAGTAAGACTCTGTCTCCAGAAAAGAAAAAAAGAAAAACGTCAGAAGAAAAAGAAAGCCTGGGCACAGTGGTCTCTTCAGGAGTTCGAGACCAGCCTGGGCAACATGGCGAGACTCCATCTCTACTAAAAATACAAAGAAGGACGGGTGCGGTAGCTCACGCCTATAATCCCAGCACTTTGGGAGGCTAAGGCAGGCAGATCACAAAGTCAGTTCCCGACCAGCCTGACCAACATGGTGAAACCCTGTTTCTACTAAAAATACAAAAATTAGCTGGGCATGGTGGCATGTGCCTGTAGTCTCAGCTACTCACAAGGCTGAGGCAGGAGAATTGCTTGAACCTGGGAGGTGGAGGCTGCAGTGAGCAGAGATCACGCCACTGTACTCCAGCCTGGGCGATGGAGTGAAACTCCATCTCAAAAAAAAGAAAAAACAAAAACAAAAACAAAACAGCCAGGCATGGTGGAACATGCCTGTGGTCCCAACTACTGGGGAGGCTGAGGTAGGGGGATGGGGGGCAGAGGTCACAGTGAGCCGACATTGCACCACTGCACTCCAGCCTGGGTGACAGAGTGAGACCCTGTCTCAAATAAAATAAAATAATTAAATAATAATAATAAAAAAAACTAGACTGATGACTAACAATTGTGGTCCTAGAGTCTCCCCCACATTTAAAGCTAGCTTTTGGCCAGGGGCGGTGGCTCATGCCTGTAATCCCAGCACTTTGGGAGGCTGAGGCAGGTTGATCATCTGAAGTCAGGAGTTCAAGACCAGCCTGGCCAACATGGCGAAACCCTGTCTCTAATAAAAATACAAAAATCATTCAGGTGTAATGGTGCATGCCTGTAATCCCAGCTACCTGTAATCCCAGCTACTCGGGAGGCTGAGGCAGGAGAATCACTTGCACCCAGGAAGCGGAGGTTGCAGTGAGCCAAGATGGCTCCACTATACTCTAGCCTGAGTGACAGAAAGAGACTGTCTTTAAAAAAAAAAAAGCCAGCTTTTTCCAGCTGTGAGCCTGTTGAAAGCTGCTGCAACTGCCAAAAGTTTCCAAGGAATTTCAGCTTGGGAATTGAGAACTATTGTGATCATATCCACTTTGCTTACAAGGAAGTTTTTTCCCCCCACACATCAGACAGGTAATATGCTGACATCATAACAAGGTTTGAGGGAGGCACATCTTACACATGAATGTAAAAACATAATCATCATGCTTATGAACTACAAAAAGGTACAAGGAAGTTTTTAATTAAAGAGGGGAGGGGGGAAGGAGAAGAGAGAGAGAAGCACTACTGAATTCCCTAGGGCTTAGATACCAAGTTTCTTCAAAAAGTCCTCAGTCATTTCCAATGCCAAGCAGATAAAAGATTTCTACGTCCCCAGTGCCCTCAGCTATATGAGTGTTCAACTGAATTTTAACTCTATGCTTGGTACTTTACATGGAGCACCCTCCATTTTAATATATTAAACATATTATGAGGCCAGGCACAGTGGCTCACACCTGTAATTGCAGCACTTTGTAGGCTGGATCACTTGAGGTCAGGAGTTTGAGACCAGCCTGGCCAACATGGTAAAATCCGGTCTCTACTAAAAAAATTAGCCGGGCGTGGTGATGGGTGCCTGTCATCCCTGTTGCTCAGGAGGCTGGGGCAAGAGAATTGCTTGAGCCCAGGAGGCGGAGGTTGCAGTGAGCCGAGATTGTGCCAGTGCACTCCAGCTCGGGTGACAGAGCAAGACTCTGTCTGAAAAAAACAAACAAACGAAAATCATGTATAGTTATTACTAAAAAGTACAAGGAGTGTCCTGGCATCAATGTACCACTGTCAAAGCCAGTACTGGATCACCTATTTTCAGAGAATAAGGGAACTAACCTATGTTTTCTTCTCCTTCCTTCTTCTCTGTCAGAAGAGTTCTTGTCATGCTGAGCTTCTTCATTGTATGACATTTATATTTTAGCACTGTTTTATTATTGCCTTCTGTATCAGCTAGAACAGAAATGAACTCCATTATTATACTGCTTGTGCTATCAAATAAAACAAAGATGAAGCCTTAATAATTCCAGTGTAGGGAGTCAGATTAAACTACTTCCTGTCAAGACAGTGTAGTAAATTCAAGGTATAACTCATCCCTCCTGCTCCAAGCATAGAAAAATAACAGATAAAATACATTAACAGGCCAGGCACAGTGGCTCATGCCTGTAATCCCTGCACTTTGGGAAGCCGAGGCAGGTGGTTCACCTGAGGTCAGGAGTTCGAGACCAGCCTGGCCAACATGATGAAACCCCCGTCTCTACTAAAAGTACAAAAAATTAGCTGGGCATGGTGGCACATGCCTGTAATCCCAGCTATTTGGGCGGCTGAGACAGGAGAATTGCTTGAACCCAGGAGGCGGAGGTTGCAGTGAGCAGAGATTGTGCCACTGCACTCCAGCCTGGGCAACAAGAGCAAAACTCTGTCTCAAAAAAAAAAAAAAAAAAAAATACATTAACAATTGAAAGTACAACTGGATTCAAAAGTAACAAACATCTTCAGAGGTCAGAAACACAAAGTTATGAGTGCGATTAAACCCACAGGTCTAACAGGCTTCATCCTTGAAGTAGAAATTGGGGCCAGGAATTTTACCCTATAGCGTATTGGGATCTAAAATTCTACCACTCAAATGAAGGACCAAAGTCAGACTTACTACCTGAAGCCAAAGTGTGGAGTAGGGACATTCTCAATCACGACAGGCTGAGAAAAAAAATTGCTGCCAACCTGCTGCCTGGAGTTGAAACTTTCAGAAAACTCTATGCCTAGGCAGGAGGGAAGATGAGGCCCTTGAGCCAAGGATACGAAGCACAGACACTTCCATACATTGCTACTGTGAGTGTAAATTGATATCATACTTTAGAAAGTAGGCTGCTCTGCCTGTGAAGTAGCCCTTCTTTTATTCCTTGGCCAGGAGTGGTGGCTCACACCTGTAATCTTTTTGAGAGGATCCCTTTGAGAGGCCGAGGCAGGCAGGTCACTTGAGGTCAGGAGTTTGAGACCAGCCTGGCCAACATGGTGAAACCCCGTCTCTACCAAAAATACAAAAATTACCTGGGCGTGGTAACAGGCGCCTGTAATCCCAGCTACTCAGGAGGCTGAGGCAGGAGAATTGCTTGAACCTAGGAGGTGGAGACTGCAGTGAGCCGAGATCATGCCACTGCACTCTAGCCTGGGTGACAGAGTGAGACTCTGTCTCCAAAAAAAAAAAAAAAGAATTCAGGAGAGTGATGATCTCTGAAGACAGAGGGAGAGAAATGTTTGGAAATGGAGATAGAAGGACTTCAAATGTATCTGGAATGGGTTTGTTTGTTTTTGACACATAGTCTAGCTCTGTTGCCCAGGCTGGAGTGCAGTGGTACGATATCGGTTCACTGCAACCTCCACCTCCCCGGTTCAAGCAATTCTCATGCCTCAGTCTCCCAAGTAGCTGGGAGGCACATGCCACCATACACAGCTAATTTTTGTATTTTTAGTAGAAATGGGGTTTTGCCATGTTGGCCAGGCTGGTCTCGAACTCCTGGCCTCAAGTGATCTGCCTGCCTTGGCCTCCCAAAGTGCTGGGATTACAGGATTAAGCCACCTGGCCCAGCCTGGCATGTTTTTTTTTAAACTATAATCTGCGTCACATTTGGGAAAATGGTAGGATATGATACAGCTAGACAATGGATACATGAGATATTTAATGTTTATTATGCTTAAGTATGATTGAAATAGTTCATATTAAAAAGGGCTGGGCTAGTAATCACTTACCATGTTCAACATTTTCTTCAAATATAACACAGGTCCCAAGAGTGTCTACAGAAAAATACAAATTGTTGAGAAGAGCTACCATCTCTGAAAGGCCCATATCAGAAAGAGTTCCATCTATCTGACATCCTCCTACCTTCATACTCCCCAGCAAAGACACAGCTGTCCACTTGCAGAATGGGCCTCTCAGTGTCAATGCCCTACAACAGAATAAAGGATCATTAAAAAAAACATGATTAGAAAAAGGCTTCAACATTATAACCTTGCTACCAAGGAAACTAATCTCCAAAACTGGGGAAACTCTAGAGCATCTTGTCCTACCAAGTACAGGATAAACTACAATTGCTCTGATCACAGCAGCTACAACTTGAAGACTACTTAATTCATACTCAAGTAACAAGGTCTATTTCAATCAGCATCTTCTTCAAGAGTAAGCTAAGAACAGAGGAAGTTTTGTCAACAGTAGTGCAAAGAGTCTATCTATCTGTCATCTATCTATTTTTTGAGACAGTGTCTAGCTCTGTCACCCAGGCTGGAATGCAGTGGCGTGATCATGGCTCACTGCAGCCTTGACCACGAGGGTTCAGGCAATCCTCCCACCCCAGCCTCCTGAGCAGCAGGGACCACAGGAGCATGCCACCATGCCCAGCTAATTTATTATTATTTTTTATTTTTATTTTTTGAGATGGAGTTTTGCCCTTTGTTGCCCAGGCTGGAGTGCAGTGGCGCGATTTCGGGTGTCACTGCAACCTCCGCCTCCAGGGATCACGCGGTTCTCCTCTCTCAGCCTCCCGAGTAGCTGGGATTACAGGCGTCCACCACCATCCCCGGCTAATTTTTGTATTTTAGTAGAGATGGGATTTCACCATGTTGGCCAGGCTGGTCTCCAACTCCTGACCTCGTGATCCATCCACCTCGGCCTCCCAAACTGTTGGGATTACAGGCGTGAGCCACCGCGCCCAGCCATTTATTGTTATTATTATTGTAGAGAGGGGGTCTCGCTATGTTGCCCAGGATGGTCTCCAATTCCTGGGCTCAAGTGATCCTCCCACCTCTGCTGAGATTATAGGAGTGCTGAGATTATAGGAATATATGTACTGTTCCATATCACAATGTTACTTCCTCCAAATCTGTAACTTTCTCTTCAGCCACACATTCAAACAAGCAAGCAAAGTTAGCCATTTTCTCCTATCTGCTCCCATAGTACCCCTGTACTTTTACATTACACTTAATTATATATTAATTAATTATACTTAGTGTACTTCTTATCCTTAGAGTTCACTGCTTTGTAAGGTGAAATAAATATATCAATACTTGTGGACAGGTATTTCACCATTCTTGTTTTACATTTAAGAAACTCTAGAACAATCCCCCCAAGTCTAGAAAACTCACCAAAACCTTGCATTTATTTTCACATTTTGAGAGAAAGTCTGAATCAATAATTCCTGATAATTCCACCAGAACCAACTGCTCCTGGTGAAAGAAAGAGGGGTTAATTAACATGCTAGCACGCGAGCGGGCAAGAGGGAGCAATTAGCAAAAGAAGCCAAAAATCCCACCTTTGTGAAAACAGGACTCTGTTTTCAGCAAGAGGAAACGACGCTACCTAAGGTAACTTCCCGGTACTTTCCATCCTAAGTACGGGGTGACGATTAGGGCTCAGGTCCCAAGCTGCCCGGCTCCGCGTGCCCAGGAGCAAGAAGCCGGTGAGGAGCGTCGGGGCCTCCCTCCCGCCCGCAGCTCCCCGACTCCCTTCCCCACACACGGCCAGCACAGGTATCACCGCCACTGCGGTGCAGGCTTTCGGCGTAGCGCTTACTACCTCCTCTTCCTCCTCTTCTCCGTCTTCCAGACCCCGCTCGTCGGCCGCCGCCATGGTCCCTTGGCACTTCGCCTCCTAGTCACTGGCCACGCCCGCCCGGAGCCGCCATCTTGAGTGCGGGCAGCAGCTCCTACGCGGAGCAGCTCACTGGGTTCCTGCCACTCCGCTCCTCGCCGCGCAAACCGCTCCTGCCAGAACTCAAGATGTCGGCTTCCGGTGGGCGGGTGGCTACGGGCGCCGAGAGCGCTGGTGCTCGCGTGGAGACTCGCCACGGCCCACTCCTTGCTTAGTGACTGAAAGCGGGGGCGGGGGCTAGGCTGCTGTAGGCAGCGGAGCGCTGTCGGTCACGCAAGACAGACCCTGCGATCTAGGGAGTCGCCGGGCTCCCGGTCCCGCTGGCGGGGAGGACTGGCAAGGCACAGGGGATAAAGGTGAAAGCAAGGAAACCATGGTTTCAGGCGGATCATGGACAGAAAAGCCTTGTGTTGACCCGAGCACATTTCTTGGAAAGAAATTATTAATATTGTGTCAGCGCTCATCCTCAATTCAACGTCCCCCAAGCCAAGTTAAAGGCACATTCAGTTTAACACTAATGAGCGCCTACACGGTAAAAAGCACTGCACCAGGAGCTATGAAAAATAGAAAGTGGGCTTAAGTTTTAGGCCTGCAGGAGCATAGGATCTGTGAGAGGTATATAAATGGACCCAAGCAAGTGCTGTAGAGATACACATTGTTATAGCAATACAGAGACCTGGGCAAGAGAAGTTTGAACAGAATTTTCTTAAAGTATCCCATAGATGTTTCTGATTATGAAAGAAATGGTCTTTGAAAGAAATGGTCTTCCTACCTGAGATAGCATGATCTAGTGGTTAAGATCATGAGCTTTGGATATTTATTTATTTATTGATTTAGAGATGGAGTTTTGCTCTTGTTGCCCAGGCTGGAGTGCAATAGTGTCATCTGGACTCACTGCAACCTCCACTTCCCAGGTTCAAGCGATTCTCCTGCCTCAGCCTCCCGAGTAGCTGCAATTATAGGCATGCACCACCACGCCCGGCTAATTCTGTTATTTTTTATTAGAGACAGGGTTTCTCCATGTTGGTCAGGCTGGTCTCGAACTCCCGACCTCCCAAAATGCTGGGATTGCAGGCATGAGCCACCGCGCCCAACCTGAGCTTTGGATTTTAATACCTGTCAAGTTCTACTGCATTAACAGCAAGGCTTTGGGCAGATTGGTTATTGTGAGGATTAAATGAGACAATACATATAAAATAAATTTAGCCCAGTATTCAGCACATAGTAAGCATTTAAAGTGCATTTAATCTATTATTAGTAGTAATATATAATTTTTTTAGTACGCTGCTCTCTTTCTTTTATTCTTTGTTTCTTTCTCTTTCTCTCTTTCTTTCCTTTCTTTTTTGTGACAGGGTCTGGCTCTGTGGCCCAGCCTGGAATGCAGTGGCGCCATCATAGCTCCGTGTACCCTCAAACTCCTGGGCTCAAAGGGAGCCTCCTATCTCTGCTTCCTGAGTAACTGGGACTACAGGTGCACGCCACAGTGCCTGTCTTTACATAATGGTTGTATGAGTGTGCCATAACTTGATCCTCTATTTTTTAACACATAGGTTATTTACAGTTTGTGGATATTGTAAATAACATTGTAGTAAACACTCTTCTGTGTATATTTTTGTCCAGTTGCCTAATTAAATGTATTTCATAGTTTAAAAAAGTAGAAGGAACACTGGACCTGTTAGAAGTACATTTGAATTCTAGCTCTGAAGCTTAATAATTGTGAACTTTTCCAACCTCAGTTTTCTTTCTTCTTTCTTTTTTTGAGATGGAGTCTTGCTCAGTCGCCCAGACTGGAGTGCGGTGGCGTGATCTCGGCTCACTGCAAGCTCCGCCTCCCGGGTTCACGCCATTCTCCTGCCTCAGCCTCCCGAGTAGCTGGGACTAGAGGTACCCGCCACCACGCCCGGCTAATTCGTTTGTATTTTTAGTAGAGACAGGGTTTCACCGTGTTAGCCAGCATGGTCTCGATCTCTTGACCTCGTGATCCGCCGTCTCGGCCTCCCAAAGTGCTGGGATTGCAGGAGTGAGCCACCGCGCCCGGCCATCAGTTTTCTTATTTATTATATGAGAATGAAAATAATTATGCTTACACCAGGCGCGGTGTGCCTGAGCCATCCTAGTAGCTGGGATTACAGGTGTGCGATACCACACCTGGCTAATTTTTGTATTTTTAGTAGAGACGGGGTTTTGCGATGTTGGCCAGGCTGGCCTCGAACTCCTGACCTCAAGTGATCCACCTGCCTCGGCCTCCCAAAGTGCTGGGATTACAGGCATGAGACGCCTCACCCAGCCAGAAAGTGAGCCTTCTACCCCTGTCCCCCAACCATTTGTACTAGTTTCTTTTATATCCTTTCAAAGATATTCTGTGTGTTTATAAAAACACGTGTATATAAAATCTGTGAAATAATTTTTATTTATTTTTATTTTTATTTTTTTGACAGAATGAGACCGTCTCATTCTGTCACCCAGGCTGGAGTGCAGTGGCACCATCTCGGCTCCCTACAACCTCTGCCTCCTGGGTTCAAGCAATTCTCTTGCCTCAGTCTCCCAAGTAGCTGGGACTACAGGCATCTGCCACTATGCCCAGCTAATGTTTGTGTTTTGATTAGAGACAGGGTTTCACCATATTGGCCAGGCTGGTCTTGAACTCCTGACCTCAGGTAATCCACCTTCCTCAGCCTCCCAAAGTGCTGGGATTACAGGTGTGAGCCCCCGCAGCCAACCAATAATTTTAATATTAGAATGTGGCATGCATACTGGAAAACCATTCCCTTGGAAGGAAGACATGATCTAGAGTTTGTACCCTGTGAAAATAAGCTTAAAGTTTGAAACATCTTTCAGACTCAAAACAGGAGCTTATTAGGCACAGTAAGCATCCATAGGCACCCATCAGCATCAGTTTTGAAAGAGGGATACAAGCCTTTTGGTGATTGGGAGGAATTTCCACAATCTTAAAGTGGGACTCCATTCTTAATACAGTCTGCTCTCAATGACTTACAATTCTTAAAAAGATTAAAAGGAGCCGGGTGCAGTGGCTCAGGCCTATAATCCCAGAACTTTGGGAGGCTGAGGTGGGAGGACTGCTTGAGCCCAGGAGTTTGAGACCAGCCTGGGCCATATAGTGAGACCTCGTCTCTACAAGAAATTTAAAAAATTACCCAGGCATAGTGGCACATGTGTGTAGTTTCAGGTTCTTGGGGGGCTGAGGTGGGAGACTCACTTGAGCCCAGGACCTCAAAGCTGCAATGAGTTGCAATCATGCCACTTACTGCACTCCAGCCTGGATGACAGAGTAAGACCCTGTCTCAAAAAAGAGAAAACATTATGCCAAGTGAAAGAAGTCAGACACAGAGTACCACATACTGAATGGTTCCATTTATATGAAATGTCCAGAATAGGCAAGCCTATAAAGAGAGATAGTAGGTTGGGCGTGGTGGCTCACTCCTATAATCCCAGCTCTTTGGGAGTCCAAGGTAGGAGTATCCCTTGAGGCCAGGAGTTTGAGACCAGCCTGGGCAACATAGGGAGATCCCATCTCTATCTTTGAAGAGAGAGAGAGATTAGTGGTTGCCAGGGCTTGGGAGGATGGCAGAGTGAGGAGTGACTGCTACTGGATAAGGAGTTCTTTTTTTTTCTTTTTCTTTTTTTTTTTTTTTTAATGTAAAAGCAAGCTTATTAAGAAAGTAAAGGAGCCAGGCATCGTGGCTGACGCCTGTAATCCCAGTACTTTGGGAGGCCGAGGTGGGTGGATCACCTGAGGTTAGGAGTTTGAGACCAGCTGGCCAACATGGCAAAACCCCGTCTCTACTAAAAATACAAAAATTAGCTGGGGGTGGTGGCGGGTGCCTGTAATCCCAGCTACTCGGGAGACTGAGGCGGGAGAATCGCTTGAACACAAGAGGCAGAGGTTGCAGTGAGCCAAGATCGCGCCACTGCACTCCAGCCCTGGCGACAAGAGCGAAACACCGTCTCAAAAAAAAAGAAAGTAAAGGAATAAAGAATGACTACTCCATAGGCAGAGCGGCAGCTTGGGCTGCTCTACTGATAATACTTAAGTTCCTTTTTGACTATATGCTAAACAAGGGGTGGGTTATTTATGAGTTTTCCAGGAAAGGGGTGGGCAATCCCCAGAACTGAGGGTTCCTCCCCCATTTAGACCACATAGGGTAATTTCTGGACGTTGCCATGGGATCTGTAAACTGTCATGGCACTGGTGGGGCTCTCTTTTAGCATGCTAATGTGCTGTAATTAGCATATAATGAGCAAGGAGGATGACCAGAGGTCACGCTCATCACCATCTTGGTTTTGGTGGGTTTTGGCCAGCTTCTTTACTTCGTCCTGTTTTATCCGCAAGGTCTTTATGATCTGTATCTCGTGCTGACCTCCTATCTCATCCTGTGACTTGGAATGTCTAACCTCATGGGAATGTAGCCCAGTAGGTCTCAGTCTTATTTTACTCAGCCCCTGTTCAAAATGGAGTTGCTCTAGTTCAAATGCCTCTGACATATTCCCCCACCTTTTACAAGGGAACCCTTAATCCTAAGGGTTGTAGAGGGATGAAGATCCATTTTCTGCCACTTTTTCAGGATGAACAGGGCAATTATATTCCTGCCTAACTATGAGGGTCTCTTGTATTCAGGGTAGAGAGGAGCTCAGTCAGAAAGCGTCAGTATGGCGAGGGCCACTCATAACTCTTGAGTTCTGACAAAAGGTGATATCGTTTCCAAATTCTGGAGAAAACAGGTACAGAGAAACTAATATGCTCCAAAGTTTGTTCACAGGAGTATACTTTACTCAACTTTTAAAAGCTGTAAATAGCTCAAAGGAAAAGTTTTCTTGATTCCAAAGTCAGCCAATTGTGGTGCTTCAGACTATTTCCTTTGGGTTGGGGGGTCTCCTCAGTTTAGTCCCTTCGTGGTTCACCAGGAAGATGTTACTGGAAAGGGGTCCTGATCCAGACCCCAAGAGAGGGTTCCTGGACCTCACACAAGAAAGAAGTTGGGGAGAGTCCATAGAGAAAAGTAAAAGCAAGTTTATTAAGAAAGTAAAGGAATAAAGAAGGGCTACTCCATAGGCAGAGCAGCCAGGAGTTTCTTTTTGGGTGATGAAAATGTTCTGAAATTAATGGCAGTGGTTGCACAGCTCTGTTAATGTACCAGAAAAACAAAACAAAACAAAACAAAAACTACCAAATATATATTTTTAAAGGGTGATTTTTATGATATATGAATTATATCTTGATAAAGCTGGTTTTTTTTCTTTTGTTTTTTGTTTAAAAGAAAAGAATAGAAACACTTAAACTGAACAGAGAAGAGGAAATTTGCTTGGGGTGATCAAGGAAAAATCTTTGAAAGGTAGATAACCATCGTGGCTGCATAGAAATGTAATTTGGCTCTGGATCCAAAAAAGATGGCTTAAGGACCCATGGCTGAGAGGAAGAAAAGTTGGAAAGGGTCAAGTGTTATTAGTTTGCTTTAACTGAACCCACTTTAAGCCTTGTCTACTGAAACTAAGGCTGCTGAGGCAGAAATAATTTGAAGAACATTTATTGGAAGCCAAATGTGAGGATTGAGCTGGGAAGACACACCAATAGAGTTAGGAGTGTTCTGAAGTCTGTTACAAGTTACTGGAACAGGCTTTTAAAAGGACGGCCTTTTTTAGGAGAAGGGAGAAGGAGAGGGAGGGAAGGAGAAGGGAGAAGTACTCCTTATACCAAAGTTATTGGAGAGTACATACAGTACAGAATTTACAGTCATTGGCTACAGATTGCAACATGCAGGATAAAATGTCTGTGTCCAAGACAATCAGTAAAACTTTATGATCAGAAGTCAGTGTCCTTTTCAGTGTCAGTAGGTTATGCATTAATCAGTATGTCAACAATTTGAAGAACTCACAGATTCTTTACTCAGGGATAGGATGTTGCCATGAGTCACAAGACCTCCCCAAGGCAAGTTAATTTGGAAGCCAGTTTACTTTAAAAGTAAACTACCAAGTGTGACCTCTAGGTTATCAGCCTCAAGACAGTCTCAAAAGGTAACTATTATCAAGAATGACATTTAATGAATTATCGAGATTATTGAACAATTAACTAGCAGGGCACAACCCTCAGCCATGTTGGGGTAGGGTCCTGGGAAAGTTGGATCATGGGGAGGCCTGGAGTGAGCTAAAGGCTTGTGGTGGTTGCTTGTTACTGACTGATATGGAAAAATGTCTCTAATTTAACAACTGGTATGTTTTTATCAGTGCATACAAGCTAAATATCAGCCCTCATTAGTCTAACTTCCATTTTACACTTTGGGAAACTGACACTTAGAAAATTAGGAAACTTGGCCAGTAGCGGTGGGTCATGCCTGTAATCCCAGCACTTTAGGAGGCTGAGGTGGGCAGATCACGAGGTCAGGAGATCAAGACCATCCTGGCTAACATGGTGAAACCTGTCTCTACTAAAAATACAAAAAATTAGCCTGGCATGGCGGTGTGCGCCTGTAGTCCCAGCTGAGGCAGGAGAATGGCATGAACCCGGGAGGGGGAGCTTGTAGTGAGCTGAGATGGCGCCACTGCACTCCAGCCTGGACTACACAGCGAGACTCCATCTCAAAAAAAAAAAAAAAGCAAAAATTACGTGGGCATGGTGGCATGCGCCTGTAGTCCCAGCCGTGAGGCTGAGGCAGGAGAATCACTTGAATCCAGGAGGCGGAGGCTGTAGTGAGCCGAGAACGTGCCACTGCGCTCCAGCCTGGCGACAGAGCGAGGTTCCATCTCAAAACGATGGAAGGGGAGGGGAGGGGCAGGGAAAAAGAAAGAGAGAGAGAGAGACAGAGAGAGAGAGAAAGAGAAAGAGAGAATGAGAGAAAGAAAGGAAATTAGGAAACTTATCTGACTTACTACACTCTATTGTCTTTTCTGGGAAAGCAAGAGAACCTTAACTGACCTAGTAGAGATGCCAATCTCTGCATCAGGCTAGTTAAGAGTCAAGAGAATGAGATCGAGCATCCAGCCTTAACAGAGTTGAAGGGGTGTTAAAGAGCTAGGGAGCTGCACACCTGATTAAACTGGGTCAGCCACATCATTCTATGGTGAGACTTTAATGACATTAGGATCAATAACCCTTGTTCTGTAAACATGTCCATTGCTATGTTCTTCATCTCTTTCTGCTTTGTTTTTCACTGTATTTCCGGGGGTGTGAACTGCAACCACAAACTTTGATATTTAAGAAAAACCATGTTTCCTTATTTTCCTTAAATTGAGCCTGACTCTGAGCCCCTGTTACGTCAAGCTGGCAGGAAAATTTAATCTCAGTCAATATCCTCTCCTTTACACTCCTAGACCAGACATAGTATCTGAAGAGGCCTCTGCAGTCTTTAATCCGTATCGGTTACTACTGAGATTCCCGTGGTTCTTGAAGCCACACAGACTCTTCAGTTTCAGGCACTATGTTTCAGTAAAGCATGGGAATCCCTGCTGTTTGAAAACCCTGAAATTTAGAGCAGGCCTTTCTGAGGCTAGACTCTTAGGTCTTGGCACTACTTCTGGCACTGCTGGGAGAGAAGAGACACACCAGTCCTTTCCCAGCCTAAGGAAATCTCCATTTCCTCCTGCAGTTTTTATTTTTTGTTTTAGATACAGGGTCTCGCTCTGTTGCCCAGGCTGTAGTGCAATGGGATGATCACAGTGCACTGGAACTCCTGGGCTCAAGCAATCCTCCTGCCTCAGGCTCCCTAGTAGCTGGGGATACAGACATGCATCACCATGCCTGGCTAATTCTTCAGTTTTCTTTTCTTTTTTTTTTTTTAATTTAATTAATTAGTTAATTTATTTTGAGACAAAGTCTTGCTGTGTTACCCAGGCTGGAGTGAAGTGGCACAATCTCAACTCACTGCAACCTCTGCCTCCTGGGTTCAAGTGATTCTCCCGCCTCAGCTTCCCAAGTAGCTGGGATTACAGGCATCAGCCAACATGCCTGGCTAATTTTTATATTTTTAATAGAGACGGGGTTTCACCATGTTAGCCAGGCTGGTTTTGAACTCCTGACCTCAAGTGATTCACCTGCCTCAGCCTCCCAAAGTGCTGGTATTATAGGCATGAACCACCACATCCGGCCAGCTTTCTATTCTTTTAAACATCACAGATAAAGAAATACAAATTGCCGGCCGGGCGCGGTGGCTCAAGCCTGTAATCCCAGCACTTTGGGAGGCCGAGACGGGCGGATCACGAGGTCAGGAGATCGAGACCACCCTGTCGAACACGGTGAAACCCCGTCTCTACTAAAAAGTAAAAAAAAAAAAAAACTAGCCGGGCAAGGTGGCGGGCGCCTGTAGTCCCAGCTACTCGGGAGGCTGAGGCAGGAGAATGGCGTAAACCCGGGAGGCAGAGCTTGCAGTGAGCCGAGATCCGGCCGCTGCACTCCAGCCTGGGCGACAAAGCAAGACTCCCGTCTCAAAAAAAAATAAAAAAAAAAAAACAAAGAAATACAAATTGCCTACCTGCCTGCTTGGAAGGGATAAAGGGGAAAATGTAGGACATTAGCGTCTCCATAAATTACCCTGCCATATCACTAAAAGCCTTTGAAAAATTTAAACTTTATCATGTTGGGTTTTTTGTTTTTGTTTTTGTTTTTGTTTTTTTGAGGTAGAGTCTCACTCTGTCACCCAGGCTAGAGTGCAGTGGTGCAATCTCAACTCATTGCCACCTCCACCTCCCAGGTTCAAGCAATTCTCCTGACTCAGCCTCCCAAGTAGCTGGGATTATAGGTGTGCACCACCACTCTTGGCTAAATTTTTTTTTTTTTTTGAGACAGAGTCTCGCTCTGTTGCCCAGGCTGGAGTGCAGTGGCACGATCTCTGCTCACTGCAAGCTCCGCCTCCTGGGTTCATGCCATTCTCCTGCCTCAGCCTCCCAAGCAGCTGGGACAACAGGTGCTCGCCAGCACGCCCGGTTAATTTGTTTGTATTTTTTAGTAGAGACGGGGTTTCACCATGTTAGCCAGAATGGCCCCCATCTCCTGACCTCGTGATCTGCCCACCTCTGCCTCACAAAGTGCTGGAATTATAGGTGTGAGCCACCGCGCCCGGCCCCTAATTTTTATATTTTTAGTAGAGATGGGGTTTCACCATGTTGGCCAGACTGGCCTCAAACTTCTGACCTCAAGTGATCCATCTGCCTCTGTCTCCCAAAGTGCTGGGATTACAGGCATGAGCCACCACTCCCGGCCTTTATCCTGTTGGTTTTAGGAGTCAAAGGTAACCTGGAGAAGTGGTGCCCACCTGTAGTCCCAGCTTTTTAGGGAGGCTGAGGTGGGAGTATAGCTTGAGCCTAGGAATTCAAGGTTGCAGTGAGCCAAGATCACACCACGGTGCTCCAGCCAGGGTGACAGAGTGAGACCCTGTGTCTTAAAAACAAAAACAAAAGAGTCAAAAAGATTTGTTCTCACCTGGGAGCTTGAGGCCTCCGAGTACTCATTGAAAAGAGATTTGAGGCTGGGCGGAGAGGTTCACGCCTGTAATCCTAACACTTTGGGAGGCTGAGGCAGGCAGATCACTTGAGCCCTGGAGTTTAACCTGGGCAACATGGCAAAACCTTGTCTCTACAAAAAATATGAAAAATTAGCTGGGCATGGTGGCACATACCTGTAGTCCTAGCTACTTGGGAGGGTGAGCTGGGAGGGTGGCTTGGGCCCAGGAGGTTGAGGCTGCAGTGAGCTGTGATTGCACCATTGCGCTCCAGTCTAGATGGCAGAGACCCTGTCTCAAAGAAGAGAAAAAAAGAGAGAGAAATTTGGTGGCAGTGGGCTATCGTTTCCTGGTGATCTTGTGTAGTTCCTGGGGCATTGCTCTTAAGAAAGGGACTGGTAATGAGAGTGTACAAGACAAACACCTGGGTGGTGTTGCAATCCTGTAAGGGGCTGGGCGTGGTGGCTCACACCTGTAATCCCAGCACTTTGGGAGGCTGAGGCGGGTGGATCACCTGAGATCAGGAGTTTGAGACCAGCCTGACTCATAGGGTGAAACCCCATTTCTACTAAAAATACAAAAATTAGCCGGGCGTGGTGGTGTGCACCTGTAATCCCAGTTACTCAGGAGGCTGAGGCAGGAGATTCGCTTGAACCCGGGAGGCGGAGGTTTCAGTGAGCCAAGATCGCATGACTGCATTCCAGCTTGGGCGACAGAGTGAGACTCCATCTCAAAAACAAAAAAAAAGAAATCTTGGAAGAAAACTCATTTCTTCTTCTATTTATTTTTTTTCTTTTTCAAGACAGAGTCTTGCTCTGTCACCTAGGCTGGAGGGCAGTGGTGCCATCTTGACTCACCGCAACTTCCACCTCTCAGGTTCAAGCAATTCTCCTGCCTTAGCCTCCTGTGTAGCTGGGATTACAGGCACCCACCACCACACCCAGCTAATTCTCTTATTTTTAGTAGAGACAGGATTTCACCATGTCTTGGTGACCAGCTAGGCTGGTCTTGAACTCCTGACCTCAGGATCTGCCCGCCTTGGCCTCCCAAAGTGCTGGCATTACAGGCGTGAGCCACTGTGCCTGGCCAGAAAACTCATTTCAAAGTGTTCTAAGTAAATGCTTTTTACCGATAAGAAGGACGTGTGGGTAATGAGGGGAAATTTATAAGTCAGATTAAAAGGAGCCATGTGAGAGACAAATGATGTGGCCTTCTGCAGGCACAGTTGGAGCTACTAGAGAAAAATCTGTGTTTGTACGTTGGAGGAGGAGGGGCAATGGATTATTTATTTATTTAGAGATGGAGTTTCACTCTTGTTGCCTAGGCTGGAGTGCAATGGTGAGATCTGGACTCACCGCAACCTCCGCCTCCCTGGTTCAAGCGATTCTCCTGCCTCAGCCTCCTGAATAGCTGGGATTACAGGCATGTACTACTAGGCTTGGCTAATTTTTTATTTTTTAGTAGAGACAGGGTTTCTGCATGTTGGTCAGGCTGGTCTTGAACTCCCGACCTCAGGTGATCTGCCCGCCTCAGCCTCCCAAACTGCTGAGATTACAGGTGTGAGCCACTGGGCCCGGCCGATGTATTTATTTTTTAAAAATAGAGACGAGGTCTCATTATATTGCCTAGGCTGGTCTCGAACTCCTGGGCTCAATGATTCTCCAGCTTTGGCCTTCCAAAGTGCTGGGATTGCAGGCATAAGCCACCACACCTGGCCCAAGTGATTTTAATTATAGTTAATAAGAATTGGTTGGGTAAGGTGGCTCACGCCTGTAATCCCAGTATTTTGGGAGGTGGAGGCAGACAGATCATGAGGTCAAGAGATTGAGACCATCCTGGGTAACATGGTGAAACCCCCATCTCTACTAAAAATACAAAAATTAGCCAGGTATTGTGGCACGTACCTGTAGTCCCAGCTACTTGGGAGGCTGAGGCAGGAGAATCGCTTCAACCGGGGAGTTGGAGATGGCAGTGAGCCAAGATTGTGCCACTGCACTCCAGTCTGGTGACAAAGTGAGACTCCGTCTCAAAAAAAAAAAAAGAATCATGAAAATTTTCAGAAATGTAATTTCTGAGAAATCAAGTGTTGTGCTCTATATTTAAAAGCCTGCCACTAGGAGGAGACAAATGAATTAAAAATTGTTTAACCTGTTCTTTTAGAACACATTTTCTTTTTTTGTTTTTGAAATTTTTTTTTATTTTTTATTTTTTTAATTTTTTTTTTTTTTTAGAGACAGGGTGTCGCTTTGTCCCCCAGGCTAGAGTGTAGAAACGCAATCATAGTTCACTGCAGCCTTGATATCCTGGGCTCAAGCGATCTTCCTACCTCAGCCTCTACAGTAACTGGGACTACAGGCTCATGCCACCGTGCCTGGCTAATTTTTTACATTTTTTGTAGAGATGGAGATGGAGTCTCGCTATGCTGCCCAAGCTGGTCTTAAGCTCCTGGGATCCAGCAATCCTCCTGCCTCAGCCTCCCAAAGCCCTGGGATTACAAGCGTGTGCCACCTTGCCCAACCCAACATTTTGTCTTAAAAATCAACATTTTACACTTATGTAGTAGTTTATATTCCATTTAAGGACAATGAGAGCTTTTAAAATTATATCTTATTATGTTTTAGATTGAAAACTAAAAGCTAATCCAGTGATTCTCAAACTTCAGCTGTATCAGAATCAGCTGGAGGGCTCATTAAAATGCAGACTGCTCAAGCCCCACTCCCAGAGTTTCTGATTCAGCAGGTCTGATATAGGAGAAGACAGGAAACATGCCTTTTTTTTTTTTTTTTTCTTTAGAGACAGGGTTCGCTTTGACACCCAGGCTGGAGTGCAGTGGTGTGATCTCTGCCCACTGCAACCTCCATCCCCTGGGTTTAAGTGATCCTCCCACCTCAGCCTCCCAAGTAGCCATGCGCCACCATGCCTGGCTATTTTTTTGTATTTTTAGTACAGACATGCTGCCCAGGCTTGTCTCCTGATCCCAAGTGATCCACCAGCCTCAACCTCCCAAAGTGCTGGGAATACAGGTGTGAGCCACTGCGCCCGGTGGAAAATATACCTTTCTAATAAGTTCTCAGGTGATTCTGATGCTCTGGTCTAGGGAACACGCTTTGAGAACCACTGTACTAGATGACAGTAGATGTCAACACCACTTGCCAACAATCAGATTGAATTAAATATTGAGAACACACTAAGTAAAGTATTCCAGTTTGCTAGAAAGTAACGTAGTGTTAGAAATAAGACTGGAATTACCGTCTTTGAAGGTCTTGAATTCAAAAGAAAGCACTTGGCTGGCGTGGTGGCTCACATCTGTAATCCCAGCACTTTGGGAGGTTGTGGCGGCGGATCACCTGAGGTCAGGAGTTCTAGACCAGCCTTGCCAACATGGTGAAACCCTGTCCCTACTAAAAATACAAAATTAGCTGGGTGTGGTGGTGCATACCTGTAATCCCAGCTACTCGGGAGGCTGAGGCAGGAGAATCACTTGAATCTGGGAGGCGGAGGTTGCAGTGAGTACAGGTTTTTTTGTTTTGTTTTGTTTTTTTCTGAGACAGTTTTGCTCTGTCACCCAGGCTGGAGTGCAATGTCATGATCTCAGCTCACTGCAACCTCCTCCACCTCCAGGGTTTAAGCAATTCTCCTGCCTCAGCCTCCCGAGTAGCTAGGAGTACAGGCCCCGCCACCATGTCCGGCTAATTTTTGTATTTTTAGTGGAGATGGGGTTTCACCATGTTGGCCAGGCTGGTCTTGAACTTCTGACCTCAGGTGATCCACCCACCTCAGCCTCCCAAAGTGATGGGATAACAGGTGTGAGCCACTGCACCCATCCCATTCCTTTTATGTTAAAGCAAAAATAGATGGAGAAGATGGCAAAATCTGCCTAACTTTTTTTTTTTTTTCTTGAGACAGTGTCTCACTCTGTCGCCCAGGCTGACACTATCTCGGCTCACTGCAGCCTCTGCCTCCCAGGTTCAAGTGATTCTCCTGCCTCAGCCTATCAAGTAGCTGGGACTACAGGCACTCGCCACCACACCCAGCTATTTTTAGTGGAGACAGGGTTTCACCATGTTGGCCAGACTGGTCTCGAACTCCTGACCTCAGGTTATCCACTCATCTCAGCCTCCTAAAGTGCTGGGATTATAGGCGTGAGCCACTGCGCCCGGCCAAATAGACTTTTTTTTTTTTAAGTTCCAGTTCCAGAATCATCTTTATTTTTAAAAAAAGTTGAAGCTTTTTCCCAAAACATGGTCCTAAGGTTCAGATAAGTGGGTTCCTTAAGGGAAGGAGTAGGAGGTGGTGGCCGAAAGGAAATATAAGGCTGGGCGTGGTGGCCCATGCCTGTAATCACAGCCCTTTGGGAGGCCAAAGTGGAAGAATCACTTAAGCCCAGGAGTTCAAAACCAGCCTGGGCAGCATAGTGAGACCCCGGATCTCTGCAAAAAATTTAAAAAATAGCCGGATGTGGTGGCGCACACCTGTGGTCTCATCTACTTGGAAGGGTGAAGCAGGAGGATCATTTTAGAGCCTGGGATATTGAGGCTGCAGTGAGCTGTGATGGCACCCATGCACTCCCGCCTAGGTGACTGAGCAATACCCTGTCTCCAAAAAAGAGAAAAAAGAAAAAAATATATATCAATATGGAAAAACAAATTCAGATATTTAAATATTGACTTAAGGCCAGGCGTGGCGCTCACACCTGTAATCCCAGCACTTTGGGAGGCCCAGGCGGGCGGATCACCTGAAGTCAGGAGTTCGAGACCAGGCTGGCCAACGTGGTAAAACCCTGTCTCTACTAAAAATACAAAAATTGGCTGGGCTTGGTGGCGGACGCCTGTATTCCCAGCTACTCGGGAGGCTGAGGCAGGAGAATGGCTTGAACCTGGGAGGGGGAGGTTGCAGTAAGCTGAGATTATGCCAGTGCACTCCAGCATGGGCAATAGAGCAAGACTCTGTCTCTAAATAAATAAACAAATAAATAAATAAATATTATTTACCTAAAAGCAAAAGTTTAGACGTGTTCCAAAACTTAATATGATAACCAAAGGCAGCCGATCGATGGCCTTCAGGGAAACCGTAAGTATTTGAGGACTGTCAGTGGAAAGGTAATTTGGCAGCTGCGGGTCTAGGGCAGCTTGAAACAGGAAGCTTTTCTCTGATCCAGGTATGGAGAGATGAGACCCTGGATGAGGGCAGTGACTGAGGAAGATAAAGGGAGAGGTCAGAGACATTCCAGTTATAAACCATAAGACTTGGGTGACTGCCTAAATGAGGAGGAAAAAATTCTCCAGTTATGAGCCTGAGAGTCAGTTCAGAAATATGGTACTGGCAACATGAGGTAGCTTGCCCCAGTTGCTCTGTCCAAACAGATAAAAGGATAATTAACCAGACCAATGGTTCTCAAGTGTGGTCTCCAGATCAATGTAGTCAGCATTACCTGGGATTTTGTTACAAATGCAAATTCGCAGGCTGTACCCCAGATGACTAAATCAGAAATGCTGGGAAGGGGCCCTACAACTTGTGGTTTAAGCTCTCCAGATGATTCTGATGCACATTATTATATTATTATGAGACAGGGTCTTGCTCTGTCGCCAAGGCTGGTGTACAGCTTACTGTAGCCTTGACCTCCTGTATTCAAGTGATCCTCCCACCTCAGCCTCTCGAGTAGCTGGAACTACAGGCACACATCACCATGCCCAACTAGTTTTTGTATTTTTAGTAGAGATGAGTTTCGCCATGTTGGCCAGGTTCTGATGCACATTTAATTTTGAAAAACTGAACTAAGCCAGTCACATTTTTCTCCTTTTTTTTGAGATGGAGTCTCACTCTGTCATCCAGGCTGCAGTGCAGTGGTATCATCTTGGCAACCTCCACCTCCCAGGTTCAAGTGATTCTCCTGCCTCAGCCTCTCGAGTAGTTGGGATTACAGGCGCACACCACTATGCCTGGCTAATTTTTTTTTTTTTTTTTTTGTATTTTTAGTAGAGACAGGGTTTCATTCACCATGTTTGCTAGGCTGGTCTCAAATGGCTGACCTCAAGTGATCTGCCCAGCTCGGCCTCCCAAAGTGCTGGGATTACAGCCACCAAGCCCAGCCAGATTTTTTTTTTTTTTTTTTTTTTTTTTGAGACGAAGTCTCGCTCTGTCACCCAGGCTGGAGTGCAGTGGCGCGATCTCGGCTCACTACAAGCTCCGCCTCTTGGGTTCACGCCATTCTCCTGCCTCAGCCTCCCGAGTAGCTGGGACTACAGGTGCCCGCCAGTATGCCTGGCTAATTTTTTTTGTATTTTTAGTAGAGACAGAGTTTCATTTCACCGTGTTAGCCAGGATGTTCTCGATCTCCTGACCTCGTGATCCACCCACCTCAGCCTCCTAAAGTGTTGGGATTACAGGCATGAGCCACTGTGCCCAGCGTTTTTTTTTGTTGTTGTTGTTGTTTTTGCTTTTTTTTGGTTTTTCTTTCAAGAATTTGTGCTGGGCATGGTGGCTCATGCCTGTGATCCCAGCACTTTGGAAAACTGAGGCAGGAGGATTGCTTGAGCCCACCAGTTCAAATCCAGCCTGGGCAACATAGTAAGACACTGTCTGTACAAAAAATTTAAAAAATAGCCAGGCGGCCAGACATGGTGGCTCACACCTGTAATCTCAGCATTTTGGGAGGCCGAGGTGGGAGAATCACCTTAGGTTGGGAGTTCGAGACCAGCCTGACAAACATGGAGAAACCCCATCTTTACTAAAAATACAAAATTAGCTGGGCATGGTGGCGCATGCCTGTAATGCCAGCTACTCGGGAGGCTGAGGCAGAAGAATTGCTTGAACCCGGGAGGCAGAGGTTGCAGTGAGCCAAGATCGTGCTGTTGTACGGAGTGAAACTCCGTCTCAAAAAAAAAAAAAAAAAGCCAGGCATTGTGGCACAGCTGTAGTCCCAGCTACTCAGTAGGCTGAAGTGGGAGGATTGCTTAAGCCTGGGGTGCCAAGGATGCAGTGAGCTGTGATCATGCCACTGCACTCCAGCCTGGGTGACAGAGTGAGATTGTCTCAAAAAAAAAAAAAAAAAAAAAAAAGAAAGAAAGAAAAATAAAAGAAAGAAAGAAAAGAAAAAAAGAATTTGAAGTTGATTATACAGAGGATCACTCTGTTGAATGTGGGGAGAGAAGCTGAAAGTGGTTATAAGTGGTTATAGAGAGACATGATATGAGTAAACTGGAATTATGACTAAGCAGAAGCTATGACTAAATGAGGTAGTGGCTGGTAGTCATAGAGACAGAGAGAAGTGGTGATACACACCCTCAGGGTTGGGGAGTACGGCATGACTCCTGCCACTGAGAATGACACTTCACTCTGTCCGTAGGTGTGCATAGAATTTGTTGTGCACTTCCACGTTCATTTTAGTTCCCAACTGCAGTCTAACCACATTGCTGTTCTTACATTCCTATGATATTCTCATCTTTCTTGTCATGTGTATCCTCAAAATAGACTTCCTCCCAGCTACTCAGAAGGCTGAGACAGGAGGAGACCAGCCTGGGCAAGATAGTAAGACCCCCATCTCTTTATAAAATATGTATATAGAGAGACTTCCTACTACTTGAGATGGCAGGAGTAAATCTGCGTTCCTAAAACCTGAAAAGCTGATACAGGTTAAGCAACCCTGATCCAAATATCAAAAATCCAGAATTCTCCAAAATCCAAAGCTTTGGGTTTTTTTGTTTAGGTGGAGTTCGCTCTTATTGCCTAGGCTGGAGTGCAATGGCATGATCTCGGCTCACAGCAACCTCTGCCTCCCTGGTTCAAGTGATTCTCCTGCTTCAGCCTACCAAGTAGCTGAGAGTATAGGCATGCGCCACCACATCCAGCTAATTTTGTATTTTAGTAAAGATGGGGTTTCTCCATGTTGGTCAGGCTGGTCTCAGACTCCCGACCTCAGGTGATCTGCCCGTCTCGGCCTCCCAAAGTGCTGGGATTACAGGCGTGAGCCACCGCGCCCAGTCCAAACTCCAAAACTTTTTGAGTGCCAATGTGATGCCTTAAGGGAAAACTCCACACCTGACCTCATGTGATGGGTCGCAGTCAAAACTTTGTTTCAGGCTGGGGCACGGTGGCTCATGCCTGTAATTGCAGCACTTTGGAAGGCCAAGACAGGTGGATCACTTGAGGCCAGGAGTTCCAGACCAGCCTGGCTAACATGGCAAAAACCCATCTCTACTAAAAGTACAAAAATTAGCTGGGCATGGTGGCACACACCTGTAATCCCAGCTACTTGGGAGGCTGAGGCATGAGAATCACCTGAACCTGGGAGGCAGAGGTTGCAGTGAGCCAAGACTGCCCCACTGCACTCCAGCCTGGGTGACAGAGACTCTGTCTCAAAAAACAAGAACAACAAAAAGAACTAAATAAATGGGAAAGCATCCCATGTTCCTAGATTGGAATGCTTAAAAAATGTTTTGTCTGTCTGTTTCAGAGGAGGGGAAGGAGAAAAAAAAAAAAAAAGAAAGAAAAAACTTTACTTCAACCAGCACATGGTTTATGCTTGTTATCCCAGTGCTCTGGGAGTCTGTTGCAGGAGGATCACTTGAGCCCAGGAGTTCAAGACCAGCCTGGGCAACACAGCAAGATCCCATCTCAATTTTAAAAAAAGAGAAAACTTTATTTCATGCACAGTTATTTAAAATACTATATAAAATTACCTTCAGGCTATGTGTATAAACTGTATATGAAACATAAATGAATTTTGTGTTTAGACTTGGGTCTCATCTCCAAGATATCTCATTATACATATGCAAGTATTTTAAAATCTGAAAAAAATCAGAAATCTGGAACACTACTTTTTTTGAGACAGGATCTTGCTCTGTCACCCAGGCTGGAGCGCAGTGGCATAATCTCAGCTCACCACAACCTCCACCTCCTGCATTCAAGCGATTCTCCTGCCTCAGCCTCCAGAGTAGTTGGGACCACAGGTGCACACTACCACCCCCAGCTAATTTTTGTATTTTTTGTAGAGATGGAGTTTCACCATGTTGGCCAGGCTGGTCTCGAATTTCTGAGCTCAAGGGATCCACCCCCCCTTGGCCTCCCAAAATGTTGGGATTATAGGCATGAACCACTGCACCCAGCCAGAAATCTGAAACCCTGCTGATCCCAAGCATTTCATATAAGGGATAACTCAATCTGTATAGCTTCAAACCTGTATAGTACAGATAGAGTTTCCCCATGTTGGCCAGGATGGTCTGCATCTCTTGACCTCATGATCCGCCAGCCTTGGCCTCCCAAAGTGCTGGGATTATAGGGGTGAGCCACCTCGGCTGGCCTCAAATAATTACTTTTTTTTTGAGATGGCATCTTGTTCTGTCACCCAGTGCAGTGGTGCAATTTCGGCTCACTGCAAGCTCCACTTCCCAGGTTCACGCCATTCTCCTGCCTCAGCCTCCCGAGTAGCTGGGACTACAGGTGCTCACCACCACACCCAGCTAATTTTTTGTATTTTTTGTAGAGACAGAGTTTCACTGTGTTAGCAAGGATGGGCTCGATCTCCTGACCTCGTGATCTGCCCACCTTGGCCTCCCAAAGTGCTGGGATTACTTTTTTTTTTTTTTTAGAAATGGGGTCTCACTATGTTGCCCAGGCTAGTCTTGAACTCCTTGACTCAAGTGATACTCCTGCCTCAGCCCACCCAAAGTGCTGGGATTACAGGTATGAACCCCTGTGCCTGGTCAAGAATTACTTTTTGATTAAATGTGTTCTGTCACCTTTCCCCTTGAACAACTACCACTTCTAAATTAACCTTCACTTCTGACGCTGGAGTCACAGTTGGAAATCTTTATTTTTCTCTTCTCTTACTAGCCTCCTTATTCAGGCAGTCACCCTGAAAATGTAGTACAGGTAACACTTTCTCAACTGGAATGTCTCTTGATCTCTCCTCTATTTCTCTCAACCACTGCCCCAATCCACATCTAAACTTCCCATCCTTAATTTCAACATCTTCTGCGTATAGTGTCTTTGTCTTTTCTTTAATTTTTTATGTTTCATATTTTTCATATTGATCTTCAAAAAATAATAGTCATGCAATTTGGGTAGAGTTGTGAACACGAAGATTCCGTCAACTGTTGGTAAATGAGGCAGGAGCGTTGTCTGGCATTGTCAAAACTTTAGACAGGACCCTACATTGCCAGGATTCTTAACTGATCTGGTAAAAGAGAGGTTGAATTAAAAGAGATATCTCTAAATTCCTTTTCATCCCTGACATTGCCTATACTATTTTATTTGCTTTATCATCTTGATGGCATTGCTCTTTAGTCTATTTACAAAATACTACTTATTTTAATAGCTTGGTCTAGGGCTGGGTGTGGAAGCTCACGACTATAATCCCAGCCCTTTGGGAGGCCAAGGGGAGTTTGAGTCCAGGAGTTTGAGACCAGCCTGGGCAACATGGTGAAACCCCATCTCTACAAAAAATTAAAAATTAGCTGAGCATGGTGGCATATGCCCGTGGTCTCAGCTATTCGGGAGGCTGAGGCAGGAGGATCACTTGAGCCCAGGCTGCAGTGAGCTGTGTTTGCACCACTGCACTCCAGCCTGGGTGGCAGAGCAAGACCTTGTCTCAAAAATAAAAATAAAAAAATAATAAATAGCTTGGTCTTGTAGAATTAATGTTTTATTACCAACACATTTCAAGAAAGGAAGTAAAAGTTACAAGAGCAAAACTGTTGTACTTAGGGTGTTACAAATGTTTTCATTTGTTATGACAGTTTGACTTGTATCAGAACCCACCACACCTTATCAAACCTCACACTCTTCCTTTTCACGCACCAACTGGCCCTTTTGTGCCAGTTGGTGGCACAACCAAGATGATCTGTTGAAACTCTACATCCTGCCTTATATTATTTTTGCCACTGGGCCTTTGCTAATGCCATTTTCTTTGCTAGGCTGACTTCTGTTTCTCAGTCTTTGACGATTATGTCTCTCTTTTCTTTTCTTTTTTTTTTTTTTCACCACATGGGTTTAATCTTCTCACATAGGTAATTAGAGTAGGTAGTCTTGAGGGGCAGTGTCTCCATCGTGTCGCCCGTGTCTCTTGTATCTTATGTTTTCTGTCTTCTATTCTGTTCATGGTCTCTCCTGATCAGAAGATGGCCTCTGCACCCCAGCCCCACGTGTCTGTGCCAGGGAGATAGAAGAAAGCCTTAAGGAGAAAATTAAATAGAAAGTCCATGCCTGGCATGGTGGCTCATGCCTGTAATCCCAGCACTTTGGGAGGCTGAGGCAGGCAGATCACCTGAGGTCAGGAGTTTGAGACCAGCCTGGCCAACATAGCAAAACCCTGTCTCTACTAAAAATAGGAAAATTAGCTTGGTGTGATGCATGCGCTTGTAATCCCAGCTACTCAGGAGGCTGAAGTAAGAGAATCTGGGAGGTGGAGGTTGCAGTGAGCTGAGACTATGCCACTGCACTCCAGCCTGGGAGACAGAGTGAGACTCCATCTCAAAAAAAAAAAAAAGAGAAAGTCCAGTAGAGGCTGGGCATGATGGCTCATGCCTGTAATCCCAGCACTTTGTAAGGCTAAGGCAGGCAGATCATTTGAAGTCAGGAGTTAGGGACCAGCCTGGCCAACATGGTGAAACCCTGTCTCTACTAAAAAATACAAAAATTAGCCGAGTGTGGTGGTGCGCGCCTGTAATCCCAGCAACTCGGGAGGCTGAAACACAAGAATCACTTGAACCCCAGGGGGCGGAGGTTGCAGTGAGCCAAGATGGCACCACTGCACTCCAACCTGGGCAACAGAGTGAGACTCTGTCTCAAAAAAAAAAAAAAAAAAAAAATTACAAAAAGAAAATGCAGTAGACTTTCATATAAGTCCCATTGACCAACACTTTGGAATATGGCCACCCTTGGCCTGTGAAGGAGGGTGGAAAATGTAGTTCTCTAGTTAGCAATATTCCTGCTCTCTCAGAAAGAAAAAATAATAAATAAAAGGACAATGAATCGAGGGAAGGCAGCTAGTAGTGTCTGCTCCAGTCTCTACTTTAAAAATAGAAAATTTTCAGGCTGGGCACAGTGACTCATACCTGTAATCCAGTATGTTGGGAGGCTGAGGTGGGGGGATTGCTCAAGCGAGTTTGAGACTATCCTGGGCAGCTACCTCATCTGGCACTACCACATCTCTACAAAATTTTTTTTTTAAAAATTAGCCAAGCACGGTGGCATGCGCTTGTAGTCCTAGCTACTCAGGAGGCTGAGGTGGGAGGATCACATGCACCCATGAGGTTGAGGTTGCAGTGAGCTGTGTTCATACCACTGTACTCCATCCTGGGCAACAGAGCAAAACCCTGTCTCAAAACAAACAAACAAACAAACATTTTTTTCATAGAGAAGCATTGTCACTGTGTTGCCCAGGCTGGTCTCGATCCCAGCAGTTGGGAGGCCACAAGTGATCGTCCCACCTCAGCCTCCCAAAGTTCTGGGATTACAGGGGTGAGCCACCTTGCCTGGCCTTCCAGTCTCTTCTTGTTCATCTTAGGGGGTGGGGTTACCTCATTATTTTCCCAATAGGACACCTAATAATAATGACCACCAGTTAAGTAACTATCATAAACCAGGAAGTTTGTCAAGTCCTTGATGTTCATTTTTTTCTTCAGTTCTTACAAGAAGCCTGAGGGTAGATGATTACCATCCTCAATTTACAGATGGAGGAATGGAGACTGACAAATGTGTGTTGTCCAAGGCTTCACATAAGCAATAGGTGACAAAGTCTAATTTTTATTTTATTTTATTTTTATTTTTTTAGATAGAGTCTTGCTCTGTTGCCTGGGCTGGAGTGCAGTGGCGTGATCTCAGCTCACTGCAGCCTTGACCTCCTGGGCTCAAGCAATCCTCCCACCTCAGCCTCCCAAATAACTGGGACTACAGGTGTGTGCCTCCATTCCTGGCTAATTTTTTATATTTTTTTGTAGATACAGGGGTCTTGCTATGTTGCCCAGGATGGTCTTAAACTCCTGACCTCAAACAGTCCTCCTGCCTTGACATTCCAAAGTGTTGGAATTACAGGCATGAGCCACTGCACCCAGCCATAAGGTCTAAATTTTAATCCTGATCTCTCTGACTCTAAAAATCTAACTTTCTGCTGTAACTCAATATACATCTTGATTATTGCCTCAGAGGAAGGGCTGGTGCTAAGAGATTTTCATGCTGAAGGTTCTTCTTCCAAATCCAGCATCCTTTGTTATGCTCCTCTGATGCTTTGTCTCATTAGTTAACTCACCGATGTGAACAATCTGGTATCCAGGCTCAGCTGGCCATCTGCTTTATTTATTTATTTATTTATTTATTAATTATTTTTGAGATGGAGTCTCACTCTGTCACCCAGGCTGGAGTGCAGTGGCGCGATCTCGGCTCACTGCAACCTCTGCCTCCCAGGTTCAAGTGATTTTCGAGCCTCAGCCTCCCGGATAGCTGGAACTACAGACACACACCACCACGCCTGACTAATTTTTGTATTTTTAGTAGGAACAGAGTCTCATCAGCCAGGCTGGTCTCGAACTCCTGAGCTCAGGTGATCCATCCGTCTTGGCCTCCCAAAGTGCTAGGATTACAGGCGTGAGCTACCGCACCCGGCCCATCTGCTTTATTTTGTATTTTGCAAACAGTTTTGTACCAAAAGTCCTTTTTAGTCTATACATACCAACTTTACAATTAATACAATTGTAAGTTTACAGTGGGTACTTAATAAATACTTCTTGAGTGAGTGAGTAAATTACAAAGAAAAAATTTTTTCCCTTACAAGAAAGAACCCTCTTTGGCTAAGTCAGTATTTCTCAGTGTGGTCCTGGACCCCCTGTAATATAATCACTGAAATGCTTGTTAAAAATATAGATCCCAGGCCGGGCGTGGTGGCTCTCGCCTGTAATCCCAGCACTGTAGGAGGCCAAGGGAGGCAGATCACCTGTGTTTGGGACTTTGAGACCAGCCTGACCAACAAGGAGAAACCCTGTCTCTACTGAAAATACAAAATGAGCCGGGAGTGGTGGTGCATGCCCAGTTACTCGGGAGGTCGAGGCAGGAGAATTGCTTGAACCCAGGAGGCGGAGGTTGCAGTGAGCTGAGATGGCGCCATTGCACTCCAGTCTGGGCAAGAAGAGCAACAAAACTCTGTCTCAAAAAAAAAAAAAAAGATGATGATAGATAGATAGATAGATAGATAGATAGATAATAATAATAATAATAATGATGATGATAGATAGATAGATCTCAGCCCTGTAATCCTAGCACTTTGGGAGGCCAGAGTGAGGCTTGAGCTCAGGAGTTCAAAACCAGCGTGGGCAACATGGTGAAGCTCCCGTCTCTACAAAACATACAAAAATTAGCCAAGTGTATTTGTGCACACCTGTAGTCCCAGCTACTTGGGAGCTGAGGTGGGAGGATCACTTGAACCCAGGAGGTTGAGGCTGCAGTGAACCAAGATCACACCACTGCACTCCAGCCTGGGTGACAAAGCGAGACCGTGTCTCAAAAAAGTAAAAAATAAAAATAAAATATTAAATATGGATCCTTCAGTTAAACCACAGACCTACTAGAATCAGAATGGGGAGGGAGGGTTGGTGTATGGACCAGAAATATACACTTTTAACAAATGCTTCAAGTAATTATGATGCTTTTTAAAGTTTGAGCACCATTGCCCTAAGTATAAGGTAAGACTAATAAATAAGGCTCAGAGGCGGCCAGGCGCAGTGGCCTACGCCTGTAATCCTGGCACTTTGGGAGGCCGAGGCAGGCAGATCACCTGAGGTCAGGAGCTTGAGACCAGCTGGACCAACATGGAGAAACCCTATCTCTACTAAAAATACAAAATTAGCCGGGCGTGGTGGCGCACGCCTGTAATCCCAGCTACTTGGGAGGCTGAGGCAGGAGAATCGCTTGAACCCGGGAGACAGAGGTTGCAGTGAACCGAGATTGCACCATTGCACTCCAGCCTGGGCAACAAGAGCAAAACTCTATCTCAAAAAGATAAATAAATAAATAAATAGATAGATAAATAGATAAATAAGGCTTAGGGAGGTAGCCGCTGAGCAGTTAAGAGGATGGGCACTGGAGCTAGACTTCCTGGAGTCATCTAACTCAGGACTTACTAAATGTACAATCTAATCACACCAACCTCCCTGTGCCTCAGTTTTCTCATCTACAAAATGGGCAAAACAGCATAATTACCTCATATGGTTGTTGTGAACATTAAGTGAGTCAATGTACATAAGGTGCTTGGAACAGAGCCTGACACTGTGTAAGCTCTATGTATATATTTGCCATTATCAGAATTTTCCATCAAAATAGTACATTTCTTAGGCTGGGCATGGTGGCTAGCACCTGTAAGCCCAGTACTTTGGAAGGCTAAGGCAGGTGGATTATTTGAGGTCAGGAATTCAAGACCAGCCGGGCCAACATGGTGAAACCCCATCTCTTCTAAAAAATACCAAAATTAGCCAGGTATGGTGGCAGACGCCTGTAATCTCAGCTACTCAGGAGACTGAGGCAGGAGAATCGCTTGTACCAGGAGGTGGATGTTGCTGTGAGTCAAGATTGTGCCACTGCACTCCAGCCTGGGCGACAGAGTGAGACTACATCTCAGAAAAAAAAAAAAAAAAAGTACATTTCTTTATAAAGCCTATCTTATTGCAGAAAACCTGTAGATTTTGTCCTTTCTTCTTTTCTCCTTTTCTGTTTTAGAGAAGTGGACACTTCAAATCAGAATAGTTCTTTATTGTGGGGTCAAACTGCACAAAGAAAGCTAAGATGATTACCACATGATGATGAACCAGAGGACCAGAGGTCAGTCTTTGTACAGCTTCCCCATAATTAAGATCGCATAAAAAGGGCAGGGATTCAAAATGAGCCTAACATGTTTTCTCACTTACCAGAAAGTGTTGGGGTAGTTACAAAGGATAACAAAACACAAAGCCTATTGCAGCAACAATCCTTTGGCCAAGTCATCTCCTGTCCCAAATCTCTGTGGAGACTGTGTTGACTCCAGGGCTTCTTGTTCCTTCCTACTCCTATCTCCAGGACGTTTGTCAGCCTCTGATAGATGAAAGACATTCCCAAGAGCAAACTAGAAGGCTTAGCACTTGCACTCCCCACCCATTATAGAATGAGATGAGCTTTGGCAACTGATTGCTCGAGGATGGATCCTTGAGAGCAGGTGTGCCTGGGAAGTCTAACAGTTTTTCTACAATGGGCTCTTTGTTGGTGTGTGAATCCAGACTAGATATGATTAATTGACTCTTTTATCTTTTTTTTTTTTTTAACTTGTCACTGACTTGCAGCTAATAATTGACTCTTTTAAAATTAGGCTTTCCTCTTATCATGTGACTTCTTCCAAGTTACTGAAAATTGAATTTCTATTTCCCTATTTGTAAAAAGGAACTTACAGTAGAAAGTTAGTGCTAAAGGGAATTTCTAAGACAGCTTAATATGACTCCTTGCATTTTATAGAGAGAAGATTCAGAGAGGTTGAGGGACTTATTCAAGGTCCAAAGAGCTTGTAAGTGGTAGGGCCAGGAACAGAACTTGAATATTTAGTTAATTTTGCAATTGACATAATTGAGGTGGAAATTGGAGAATTACTGAAATTTTTGCTAGAAGGCCAAAAATTTAAGTGCCATTGATATTTTATTTTTGGTATTATTTCTCTGACAATCTAGTTAGTGAATAAAAAACACAAAGTGGTCAGGCACAGTGGCTCATGCCTGTAATCCCAGCACTTTGAGAGGCTGAGGCAGGCGGATAGCTTGAGCTCAGGAGTTCGAGACCAGCCTGGGCAACATGGTGAGACTCCATCTTTACCAAAAATACAGAAACTTAGCTGGACATGGTGGCATATGCCTGTGGTCCCAGCTGCTTGGGAGGCTGAGGTGGGAGGATCGTTTGAGCCTGGAAGGCAGAGGCTGCAGTGAGCCGAGATCACATCCTTGTACTCTAGCCTGGGTGACAGACCCAGACCCTGTCTCAAAAAACAAAACAAAACAAAACACAAAAACCCCACAAAGTATAATTTTCTGGTGTTTTATCTAATGAAAGTATAATAGAAGCTTTGCTGTTAAACATAAGATATAAAGTGCCTGTGAATACGTATTTTTCTTTTTGTTCTTTTTTCCATACATATTCTGCTTATGTAATATTTTTCATAATTACTTTGGATCATAATAATTTTTTGAGATTAAGTCTTACTATTTTACCTAGGCTAGCCTCAAACTCTTGGGCTGAAGCGATCCTCCCTCAGCCTCCTGAGTACTTAGGACTGCAGGTGGGCACACCAGGCCATCAGGATCATAATAGTTTTACTTGATGTTTTAATGAATCTTGATTCTTTTTTAAAATAATGACGTATGGTATATGAATTATCTATCAATTTAAAAATAACTCTAATTTTCTGTCACTCATTAAATGTGTAATCCACTTACAGGAACCTTCATTCTAAGTTAAATATAATTTCAGATATACAGAAACATTGCAGGAAGCTTACAGTGAATTTCTAGATAGTCTTCGCATTATAACATTATATACTTTTCTTTATAAAGTCTAATTGTACAAAATCTAACCTATAGATTTTACATAGGTTAGACTATATATATATGTCTTTTTTTCCTGAGCAATTTAAGAGTAAGTTGCAGACATAATGCCCTTCTAACTTTAATTCTTTTTTTTTTTTTTTTTGAGACGGAGTCTCGCTCTGTAGCCCAGGCTGAAGTGCAGTGGCCGGATCTCAGCTCACTGCAAGCTCCGCCTCCCGGGTCACGCCATTCTCCGGCCTCAGCCTCCCGAGTAGCTGGGACTACAGGCGCCCGCCACCTCGCCCGGCTAGTTTTTGTATTTCTTAGTAGAGGCGGGGTTTCACCATGTTAGCCAGGATGGTCTCGATCTCCTGACCTCGTGATCCGCCCATCTCGGCCTCCCAAAGTGCTGGGATTACAGGCTTGAGCCACCGCGCCCAGCCCTTCTAACTTTAATTCTTAACTGGAAAAAATACATCACACCCAGTTAACTATAGAGTAATCTAAGTATCGGTCTTTTCAGCAACACCCACTCACATAATATTCATTGTTGATAGCATCATTTTCAAATTGTAGCATCTTTTAACTTGAACAATGGTAGATAAAGTCTAGCTATAAGAGTAATTGATATAGTCAGCCGAGCAGCATGGTGGCTCACGCCTGTAATCCCAGCACTGTGGGAGGCCAAGGCGGGCGGATCATGAGGTCAGGAGTTCGAGACCATCCTGGCCAACATGGTGAAACCCCATCTCCACTAAAGATACAAAAAATTAGCCAGGCATGGTGATGTGCACCTGTAATCTCAGCTACTGAGGCAGGAGAATCGCTTGAACCCAGGAGGTAGAGGTTGCAGTGAGCCAAGATCACGCCACTGCACTCCAGCCTGGGCGACAGGGCGAGACTCCATCTCAAAGAAACAAAAACAAAAACAAAAACCAGAACAAAACAAAACAAAAAGAGTAATTGATGTAGTCTTTTAGCTCAATAGATACTTACTAAAGAGTAAGTGTTTTAGCTGGGCACAGTTGACGTGCCTGTAATCCCAACTACTCAGAGGTAAGAGGATTGCTTGAGCCCAGGAATTTGAGAGCATCCTGGGCAACATAGCGAGACCTCTGTCTCTACAAAAAACATTTTTAAAAATTAGGTGTGCATGGTGGTGCTCGCTTGTGGTCCCAGTCACTTGGGAAGCTAAGGCAAGAGGATCACTTGAGACCAGGAGGTTGAGGCTGCAACTGCATTCTAGTCTGGGCAACAGAGTAAGATCCTCTCTCTAAAAAAATTTCAGTTTATATTTGTTTTCTCAGGTGTTACACAGCTGTTTTTATTTGTTTTTTTAAAGGAAGGCGGTGCTTGCTTCAGTACCACAGTATCCTATAGTAATTCATCACATAATTTTCCATATGGAAGTCACTCTGTTAGCTTGGGAGCACAAACAGGCATCATTGGTGGCTTTTCATAAGCCCCTGATAACTTTGTATTGTTTTATTTCTTTTGTTTTTTGTTTGTTTGTTTTTGTTTTTGTTTTTGAGACGAGTCTCGCTCTTGTTGCCCAGGCTGGAGTGCAATGGTATGATCTCGGTTTACCACAACATCCGCCGCTTGGGTTCAAGCGATTCTCCTGCCTTAGCTTCCTGAATAGCTGGGACTACAGGCATCTGCCACCATGCCCAGCTAATTTTTGTATCTTTTTTTTACTAGAGTCGGGGTTTCACCATGTTAGCCAGGCTGGTTTCAAACTCCTGACCTCAAGTGATCTGCCTGCCTCGGCCTCCCAAAGTGCTGGCATTATCAGGCATGAGCCACCGTGCCCAGCCAGCCCCTGATAACTTTGGATACACTTAAGGAAGAAGAAATTTTTTTTACCTGCATTACAGTAAACTAACAGGATCTATTTGTCTTTCATGAACATTGTGTTCCACGAAACACTGCCCACTATCTGATAAGCAATATGAGAGTACAGGACCAGTCTTCTTATTGTGTCCTTTGATGTCAAGCATAAAACAATACACGTTGCAGGAGTTTGATAGATATTTGATGAGTTGGAGCAAAATCCAGTTTGCAGATAAAGATTCAAAACAGGGGCGAAAAAGAATTGACTTGGGGGAAAAAAGCAACTTCAGTTCTTCTAATATTCCTACCATTAAAACCACATATATTTCTATTCAAAAGTATATTACCAAATCCAGTGCGGTATTATTTAAAGTTGAAACTTGGAAAAAATAAAATATACAAAGAAAAAGTAATTTTATATTTCTTATATATTGTGTTTGATAGTATTGATGTTCTCCTGGGAGAAATAATAAAAGTTCTTTTTTAACTGGCATGAAAAGAAAGTTTTGGCTGGGTGCGGTGGCTCACGCCTGTAATCCTAACACTTTGGGAGGCTGAGGTGGGCGGATCACGAGGTCAGGAGATCAAGACCAGCCTGGCCAACATGGTAAAACCCTGTCTCTACTAAAAAACCAAAACTTAGCCAGATGTGGTGGCACAGGCCTGTAATTCCACCTACTTAGGAGGCTGAGGCAGGAGAATCGCTTGAACCTGAGAGGAGGAGGTTGCAGTGAGCCGAGATCACGCCACTGCACTCCAGCCTGGCAACAGAGCGAGACTCCATCTCAAAAAAAAAATAAAATAAAAAAGAAAGAAAGAAAGACAGTTTTATACTACTAATGGGGATGTGAGCAGCAGAAATTTCATAGAGTACTCACTTATGTCAGCACTAACTTTCTGTCATAGATGTCACATCCTGGATTAGTCATGAAACAGGAAGTTTAAGAGATGTCTAAAATGACAAGTTGTAATATAAAAGTTACAAATAAGTGCCTCTTTCACTTTTTTCTTTTCTTTTTTTTTTTTTTGAGACAGAGTCTCACTGAGCCGCTCAGGCTGGAGTGAAGTGGTGGGATCTCAGCTCACCGCAACCTCTGCCTCCCGGGTTCAAGCGATTCTCCTGCCTCAGCCTCTCAAGTAGTTGGGATTACAGGCATCCGCCACCACGCCCGGCTAATTTTTTGTAGTTTTAGTAGAGGCAGGGTTTTGCCATGTTGGCCAGGCTGGTCTCGAACTCCTGGCCTCAAGCGATCATCCCACTTCAGCCTCGCAAAGTGCTGGAATTGCAGGTGTGAGCCACCACATCTGGCCTATAGGTACCTTTCTTATTAAAGAAATGAATGAAAGAAAAAAAGCCTTATGACCTTAAGCAAATTCCTTAACAGACCTCAGCTGCCCATTTATAAAATGAGAAAATTGGATTGGATAATACTAAGGTCCTTTCCACACATCGTAATGTTTTTTTCGGAAACAAAAAGGTCTCATGTGACAGGAACTGACTGAAACTAGCTACAGGCCAGGCGTGGTGGGTCATGCCTGTAAGCTCAGCACTTTGGGAGACCAAGGTGCCTTTGCAGATAGTGGGTACTCAATCAAACCCCATCTCTCCTAAATACAAAAATTAGCTGGGCTTGGTGGTGCACGCCTGTAATCCCAGCTACTCGGGAGATTGAGGCAGGAGAATTGCTTGAACCCGGGAGGCGGAGGTTGCAGTGAGCCGAGATTGCGCCACTGCACTCCAGCCTGAGAAACAAGAGTGAAACTCCATCTCAAACATAAACAACACAACAACTAGCTACAATGAAAATAACGATAAAGATGGGTAGAATAAAACATAGCATAATTCATTCAGTAATGCAAAGCTCAGGCACTCTGTTATTCACCTGCTGTCTCCACAATTATTACATTTGTCAGAAGTTGCTGTTAAAGGGATTTGTTGTATTCTAGACTACACAACGCTGTGGCAGTCAGGAAATCTTAATGCTACTCTTGGGGTTCCAGATCTCTGAGCTTCCTTCATTCTGCAAGTTACTAGTCAGCTATTTACATGTTGGTATTCTTTACTATATTGTAATCTCTAGGAGGGCAGGGATCACATCCTATGCATGTCTCTACCACATTCTACCTTGCCTAATACTTGGCAGACAGTGGGTACTCAATAAATGTCATTTGATGATATCTTTAGTAAATAATTGTGAAACCTGGTTTTTAAATAGCATTTCACATTAAATAATATAACACTTATATAATGTCCATCACCTAAAATATTTGCTTTTCCTCATGCTCATCAAATATTTGATCCTTTCTTCAGGGGTCAGATGAGGTTCATCCTTCTGTATGAAGTACTAATTGACTGTTACAACACTTAATTATGGCGTTTTCTTATTTATTGTACCATTCAGGTGGCTTAGCATTTTGGGTGAGGTCTCTGTCACCACACTAGATTTTTATTTATTTACTTATTATTTATTTTATCAGACCCAGTGTCTCCCTATGTTGCCCAGGCTGGACTAGAACTCCTGGGCTCAAGCAATCCTACCACCTCGGCACATTAGATTTTTACTTCAGCACGGGAAGAAGCATGTCATTTCTCCTTGTATCCTGTAAGCATGGTGCCTTCATAACAAGGTTGCTAAATGAATATTTGATGATGATCCTGATGATCGATAATAAGTGATTTACTGTTAAAGGTTTACCAGTTGCTTATATCAACCCCCCCAAAATACTTCAGATACAAATTTTCTAAAAGGAATGCGTTTTGGGAGTGACAGCTTTGCTCTCACCTCGGTACAGGCTCCCGCAGCCTGTCTCAGACCATACCCAGGCACAGCCTTTTCTGTATTTTATTGCCTTCATTTTCCTGGAAGTAGGGGATTTGGAGGACGATCAAACAGAAGGAAGGAATGAAGGGAAGGAGGGAGGGAAGGAGGAAATGAAAATATATTTCTGTGCATTGTGAATATAATGTACAAGATGTAACAAAATAATAGGCAGATTTTGAAGACATTATAATTTACTGAGATAATCTGAATACACACAACTGAAAATATATCAAAATATATAAATGGTGAAACCCCGTCTCTACTAAAAATACAAAAATTAGCTGGACATGGTAGTGGGCACCTGTCGTCCTAGCTACTCAGGAGTCTGAGGCAGGAGAATAGCTTGAAGTCAGGAGCAGAGGTTGCAGTAAGCCAAGATCACACCATTGCACTCCAGCTTGGGCAACAAGAACAAAACTCCATCTCAAAAAAAAAAAAAAAAAAAGGAAAGAAAGAAAGAAAAAAGAAAAAAACTGGTTGAGTAAATAGGAGAAGGAGCTAAATTGATAAGGAGATTTAGGGCTCAGTATAAATAAATTACAGTTTCTATGAGGAGCTGCTAAAAGCAGTTTAAGGTTTATGAAAAAGGACTTAGTATTCAAACAGTGTTTGAGGAAGATTATTCTTGCCATAATAATATTTATTGAACACTTCTTAAATGACTTACATGCAAATGCCTTACATATTAGCCCATTTAATCTTACAACTACCCCATGAGGAAGACACTGTCATCGCTGTTGTACAGGCAAGGAAACTGAGGCACAGATCCTGGGTAACTTGCTTCCCCAAGGCCCCATTGCTTCTAAATAGCAGACCTGGAATATGAACTCAGGCTATCTGAGTCTAAACCTGGTGTCTCTTCTAACCATCGCATGACATGGCTTGTCTTTCCATAGAGTTATGTATCTGTGTGGGAGACAGAGAGGAGATTCATCAGGAGGTAGTAGTGGTCTAAGGCATGTAGTGATTAGACTGAGCTGGGACTGTGATCACAGAAAAAGCAAGGAAGGGATGAAGCTGAGCAAATTCACATGAGAGAATTAGACTTGCTAGATATATTTGGAAATGGAGGTAAGGGATAGGGAGATAAGGATATTATTTCATTCCAAAAAGATTTATTATTTTTTTGTGACAGGGTCTTGCTCTGTCACCTAGGCTGGAGTACAGTGGCATGATCACAGCGCACTGCAGCCTCAAACGATCCTCCCTCCTCAGCCTCCCAAGTAGCTGGGAAGACAGGTGCACCCCACCATGTCTGGCTATTTTTAAAATTTTTTGCAGAGATGGGATCTGACTATATTGCCCAGGCTGACCTCCAACTCCTGGACTCAAGCAATCCACCCGCCTCAGCCTTCCAAACTGCTGGAATTACAGGCGTGAGTCGCTGCTCCCAGCCCCGCAAAAGATTTATTGAACATTTACTAGGTGCCAGGAACTGTGTTAGGTACTGTATTCGGTTAAGAAACAGTGAACCAGATGGACAGAGTCCCTGCATTTATGGAGCAAGATTGTGTTATTAGTGGCAAACAGGCTCTATTTGCATAGAAAACACAACAAACTGGAAACACTGGTTGTTTAGGAGGACTAGATGGAAGCCGAAACATAGAAGAGAAACCGGTTGAATTTTACAGTTCTATTAGAATTTGTCTAAAGGTTTTCCCCTCCTAGACAGGGAGGGAACAAAGGAAACATTGAATTTTAACACATGAATATGTTAACTATTTTAAAAATAGGGTTTTTTGATATAATAAGATCTCATGGTATAAAAAAATGTATAGTTTTTTGTTTACTTTTTTGAGACAGTCTCACTCTGTCACCCAGGCTGGAGTGCAATGGCGTGATCTTGGCTCGCTGCAACCTCTGCCTCCCGGGTTCAAGAGATTCTCATGCCTCAGCCTCCTGAGTAGCTGGGATTACAGGCCTGCACCACCACGCCCAGCTAATTTTTGTATTTTTAGTACAGATGGGGTTTCATCATGTTGGCCAGGCTGGTCTTGAACTCCTGGGCTCAGGTGATCTGCCCCCACCAGCCTCCCAAAGTGCTGGGATCACAAGCGTGAGCCACTGCACCTGGCCTATAGTTTTTTGTTTTTTAAAAAAACTGAGATACTGCCAGGCAAGGTGGCTCACGCCTGTAATCCCAGCACTTTGGGAAGCCAAGGCAGGTGATTCACGAGGTCAGGAGTTTGAGACCAGCCTGACCAACATGGAGAAACCCCATCTTTACTAAAAATACAAAAATTAGCCGGGCGTGGTGGCTCATGCGTATAATCCCAGCTACTCTGGAGGCTGAGGCAGGAGAATCACTGGAACCCAGGAGGCAGAGGTTACCGTGAGCTGATATTGTGCTATTGCACTCCATCCTGGGCAACAAGAGTGAAACTCCGTCTCAAAAAAAAGAAACAACTGAGATACTAAGACTACATGCTGTGTACTGACACACACATACACACACACGCCTGTATACGCGTAGACTTGCTGACAATTCGTGCAAGAAACTGGCAAAACTGGACACCTTGGGAAAGGGAATTGGGTGAGAATAGAGGTGGGAGAGAGACTTTACCCTTTTGTACCATTTGTGTTTTTATGAATTCAGTTATTGAATATACTTTGTACAAGTATTAATAAAAGCAAATGAGTTTTAAAAATAGCTATCAAAAACCTAGGCATTAATAGAGGTTTTATGGAGAAAGAATCCCACAAGTTTGAAATATTTTACATACCAGCGTGCTTTTCTTTAAGTTATAACTTTTACCAAAATTAACATTCAAAGGAAAATTATATGTATGTGCATGTGTGGTAGAAGGAAACCAATTAAAACTTTGGTGTTTGTGAAAATAAGAGAAAGTATTTTGGCATTTGGCTAATGTGGGAAAAACTCCTCGGCTATCAAAATTCTCTAAATAAGTTTTCAAAAAACGCCTAAGGCAGTTTCACTTCTTACAAGAGACACTCTGTTGAAACAGGTTCAGGTGGTGGCCAACCTCCACCCATAGGCTGCAGGGTTTTTGTGCTTTCTTGTAGCACTAACTAATCCTGACATGACAGTTTGTACTGTGTTTTCAATCGGAATTGATCCCCTGGTTCCAAACAAAAGTTGGATGATGAAACCTATTATTGTTTCACAGAATGAGGGCCAATTTGGTTGAACCACAATTCAAAAATTTAGTTTTATTTCTGGAGATATTTTAACTTTCAGGATTTTTTTTTTTTTCTTTTTTTTGAGACAAGAGTCTCACTCTGTTGCCTTGGCTGGAGTGCAGTGGCGCGATCTTGGCTCACTGCAACCTCTGTCACCCGGATTCAAGCAATTCTCCTGCCTCGGCCTCCCGAGTAGCTGGGATTACAGGTGCCTGCCACCGTGTCAGGCTAATTTTTATTTTCTATTTTTTCGATAATGTCAAGTTTAATCTGCCAAATACACAAGTTGAATTTGTGGAGCATGTTTTGCCTGGGTGCTGCATGGTAAACAGAGGTTTCTTTCTTTCTTTCTTTCTTTTTTTTTTTTTTGAGACGGAGTCTTGCTCTGTTGCCCAGGCTGGAGAACAGAGGTTTCTTGAAATGATCAATGGGTAGGGTTAAAAATAGGCACTAGCCCTGGCCAGGTGGGTAGGAACCGGGCGGGGAAGGGCAGAGTGGCGAGGCCTTGGTCAGACAGGACTGACCAGGGGCAAGCCATGACTCTTGAGGACCCAGGGGCACAGGCTCCCAGATGACAGCCCCTCTCTGAATGAGCACCCAGGCAACATAGTCCAGGGCTGGCTGTAGCAAACCCGTGAGCAGCTGCCTCCTGGCATGACCACGCCCTTATGTGCTATTTACCAGACAAATGAAAGCTCTTCTTACCTGATCTCTCAGACATCCTCCAGCTGGGGCTCTGCATTCTAAAAACAGCAAAAACATTCAAATGGTTCCATATGAAATGCTGTCCTGAATCTTTCTGTCTCAAATATAGCAGCTACCCCTCCCCCATCCCCCCCACATCCCCCAAACAATTTCTGTGCCAAGATGAAGGGAGGCCCCAGGCTGTGGGGTGCTTCTGGCCGTGAGGGGCTGTTGCAGTGGCGCCAGGGCACAGGGTGGGCAAGACACAGCAGAAGTCCCGGCAGCACGGCCCAGGTCCCTGGCATTTTCTCCTGCGGGTCACAGTTGCTTATTCAGGGAGAGCGACTGCATTGGTTTTCCTGACAATGTGGCGTTGTCTTTTGCTTTCCTTTCCTCTTCCTTCTTCCAGGCAGCGTCGTCCTGCTGTTTCCGGATGATGGTCACCCGGGCCAGGTCGGCCTTGGTTGCTCTGTCTTCCCGGCCAAGTGCATTTTCATGTAACGCTCTTTTGCCTTCTGCTTCTCAATTTCCTGTCGTTCTCTCCTTGAAAGCTCCTTTGGCCCATCCAGATCCAGTTGTGTGAGCTTTTTGGTTGTCTGTGCCACCCGGTTCGGGTTCTTATTGTTGATGAGCCCTTCCACACATTTGCGCCTTTGCTGGTAGTCATCTTCATCCTCATTGTCATCTGAGTCTAGAGATTTCTTCTCCTTTTGGGGTCACCTGCAGCTCCATCTCCACCTTCTTTTTGCTCCTCTTCTTCCCTGGCCTTCTGCTTCTCAGCCTGCAACTGCACGTCGATCTCCTCAGGGCTCATACACTGCCTTGCCCGGCCTTTGTGGCCTCCCTTTCTCCCTCCTTTAGGTATCGTGGCTCCAGCGGTGGCAGCTGCGCCTCAAACTGACACCAGAACCGGAATTTTTGTATTTTTAGTAGAGACAGGGTTTCACCATCTTGGTCAGGCTGGTCTTCAACTCCTGACCTCGTGATCCACTCACTTCGGCCTTCCAAAGTGTTGGGATTACAGGTGTGAGCCACTGCGCCTGGCCAGGATTTTTAGAATTCTTTTCAGACAGGGTCTTGCTCTGTTACCCTCACTGTAGCCTTGAACTCCTGGGCTAAATGGATCCTCCCCACTCAACCTCCCAAGTAGCTGGGACTACAAACATGTGCCACCACTAACCTGGCTAATTTTTAATTGTTTTTGTAGAGATGGGGTCTGCCTATGTTGCCCAGACTGATCTCAAACTCCTGAACTCAAGCTATCCTCTGACCTCAGCCTCCCAAAGTGCTGGGATTGTGAACCACTGCATGCAGCCACTTTTGGAATATATATATATATATTCCAAATATATGCATATATATATGCATACCGAGACCAGCTCGATCATGGAGACCCTAACCCAGTGGCATTAGAGGAATTAAAGACACACACACAGAAACATAGAGTGTGGAGTGGGGTCAGGGAGCTGACAGCCTTCAGAGCTGAGAGCCCTGAACAGAGTTTGACCCACATATTTATTGACGGCAAGCCAATGATAAGCATTCTTTCTATAGGTTATAGATTAACTAAAAGTATTCCTTACAGGAAACAAAGGGATGGGCCGAAACAAAGCAAGAGCTCTAGCTAGTTATCTGCAGCAGGAACAGGTCCTTAAGGCACAGATCGCTCATGCTATTGTTTGTGGTTTAGGAACACCTTTAAGTGGTTTTCTGCCCTGGGTGGGCCAGGTATTCCTTTCCTCATTCCAGTAAACCCACAACCTTCAGTGTGGGCGTCATGGCCAACACGAACATGTTACAGTGCTGCAGAGATTTCGTTTATGGCCAGTTTTGGGGCCAGTTTATGGCCAGATTTGGGGGCGTGTTCCCAACATGTCCCCCTTTTTTAGTTTTACAAAGCAATAAAAGTAGTCACAGTGAGCTACTTCTCGCAGGAGCTGGGATCCGCGTCTGCAGACTATACAAAGACAAACAACACAGATTAAAAGCACAATCATCATTGAAATCACAGAGCATCCAAAAGTGTCTTTATCTATTTTTTTCTTTTTCTTGAGATGGAGTCTTGCTCTGTCACCCAGGCTGGAGTGCAATGGCACGGTCTCAGCTCACTGCAAGCTCCGCCTCCTGGGTTCATGCCGTTCTCCTGCCTCAGCCTCCTGAGTAGCTTGGACTACAGGTGCTGGCCACCACACCTGGCTAATAGTTTGTATTTTTAGTAGAGATGGGGTTCACCATGTTAGCTAGGATGGTCTCGATTTCCTGACCTCGTGATCCACCCTCCTCGGCCTCCCAAAGTGCTAGGATTACAGGCGTGAGCCACTGCGCCCAGCATCTTTATCTATTTTAATGGGTTACTAGCTGCTAATCTGTCTGCAGCTCCTTCAAGCACTCCAGTTCCTGGCATTAAGGTCAGGTGTGCCTGGGATGCTTTAAATATTCATTCTTTTGATTTTGCAATATCCAAAGACAAGTCTGTAGAGTGTCCTTCTAGATGCTTTTTTATTCTTTCCCAAATTTTGATCTTATTAAGAGCCATTAATAGTTTCCACAAATTCTTACATTTAGCTCCTACAGCGGGCCATATGATTTGAGGCTGAGGTGCCACTATACCACCATGTCTCCAATTAATAGGAACTCTTGCCGTATTTCTTACCATTTCCCCATGTGACCATTTTGTTCAGACCAGCTGAACATAGTGTGGCAGTGGCATGCAGACTGAGAGGTGCAATTCAAGCTAAACATCCCCTTAGGGGACTAATCAATAATGATTCCATAGGAATCATTTCACAGCACCTCTTCCTGTTCTGCAATGCAATCTTCCCAAACAAGTATGTTCATTATTTCTGGCCAGGTTCTATTCTGTTGGCAAATAGGTTTTTGATGGTGGTATACCTCAATTATAGGAGCAGATTTATTATGGTAAATACTGAGATCAGAAAACATGTGTAACTGTGTCATAGAGTGATTACATCCAGGCATTATTGCCAGCCAAGATTGATAAATATTCCCAGTAAGTATAATTGTTCTCTGTGTCAGCCCTTGTTGAAGGAATACTCATGGCAATGGTGATCACTGCCATTATAGCTATCATCAAATTATTCATTGTGACTGGTTGTCCTGCTTTCCTCAGGTTTTCTTCCACCATCTGTGACAGCTTCTTGATCTGTCCCCAGGTGGGTGGCTGTGTTCAATGGGTGTTGCTCATGACAGTTGGGGTCCTCCTCAGCGTCAGTCTCAACATGGCTGCAACCGGGGGTCCTCGGGATCCTCTAGGAATCTCTTCCTCAGCATCTGGCTCATGATAAGGTTTCAGGTGTCTTGATGGTATCCAAATTGACTGTTGATTCAGTCCTGGAGAAACACAAGCATAACCTCTACCCCAAGTTATTATTTTACCTATTTCCCAACTTTTTATTATCAGATCTTGCCACCAAACCAGTTGTTCTGCTTCTGTCTTTGCAGCTGGTTTCTGTAGATGCTGTTCAGCTGCTAAAGCATCTGGCCTTTAGGCAGGCTCAAAAAATTTAAAGTCAATAATGTGAGATTCAATTGCATACGGGGTATCCCATAGTCCCTGTTTTCCCCCCTCTGCTTTTGCAACTGCTGTTTCAGGGAGAGATTCATTTTTTCCACTATGGCTTGTCCTTGAGAATTATATGGGATTCCAGTAATATGTTTAATATTCCATATAGAGAAAAATGTAGCTAGAGCTTGGCTAGTATAGCCTGGGGCATTATCTGTTTTAATAGAAGCTGCAATGCCCATCACCGCAAAACACTGCAATAGGTGACGTTTAACACAGGCGGAAGACTCTCCTGAGTGGCATGTAGCCCAGACAAAGTGAGAGAACGTGTCCACACATACATGTACGTAAGCTAGTCTCCCAAACGAGGGAACATGTGTGACATCCATTTGCCAAAGAGAATTAGGTTCCAATCCTCAAGGATTAACTCCTCCTGTAAAAGATGAGGAAGGCACCATTTGGCAAGTTGGGCATCGCTGGATAATAGCTTTCACTTCTTTCCAGGTAATGCTGTATCTGCGTTTGAGACCAGAGGCATTAACATGGGTTAAATTGTGAAGGTGTCTAGCATTAGATATTGCAGTAGCAAGTAGGTGATGAGCCATTTGATTCCCTTCAGTCAAAGGTCCTGGAAGAAGTGTATGAGCCCTAATGTGAGTGATGTAAAAAGGGTGCATTCTGCTCCTAACTGCTGTTTGCAATTGGATAGATAAAGTCATCAGTTGTTCATCTGTATGAAATCATAACTAAGCATTTTCTTTTTCTTTTTTTTTTCTTTTTTTTTAGCATTTTCAATTAATTGTGTGGAATGAACCACTCATGAAGAATCAGAAATCACATTAGCAGGCATATCAAAAGCAGTCAATACCTCAATTACAGCTACAAGCTCTGCTTTTTGAGCTGAAGTATAGGGTGTCCAAAAAATTTTATCTTTCAAGCCAGAATAAGAAGCTTTACCATTACTAGACCCATCTGTAAAAACATTTTCAATTGGTTTAAATTTAGTTATTTTAGGGAGAATCCAATTAGTTAATTTCAAAAATGGAAATAATTTTGTTTTAGGGAAATGATTGAGAATACCCACAAAGTCAGCTAAATGGGTTTGCCAAGTAAGACTATTTATAAAAGCTTGCTGTATTTGTGCCTTCATGAGAGGGACAATAATTTTTCCAGGATCATATCCATGTAATTTAGTAATCCGAGTTCTCCCATTTCCTATCATAGTAGTGATTTGATCCAAGTAAGGAGTTATAGTCTGTGAATTAGTATGTGGAAGAAAAAGCCACTCTACAAGATCTTCCTCTTGAACAATAACACCAGTAGGTGAATGCTGAGTTGGAAAAATTAGCAAATCTAGAGTCTTCTCTGGATCTATTATATTTATTTGAGCCATATGGACTTGCTTTTCGATTAGCTGCAGCTCTGCTTCAACTTCTTTTGTTAATTGCCAAGGGCTAGTGAAACTAGGATCTCCTCTTAGGATAGAAAATAGATTATTCATGGCATAGGTAGGAATGCCTAGAGCAGATCGTATCTAATTAACGTCCCCTAGTAATTTTTGAAAGTCATTCAATGTTTTCAATTGATCCCTATGTATGGTTACTTTCTGTGACACAATGGTAGTGTCATTTACTAAGGCCCCCAAGTAGGGGTAAGTAGTTGTAGTCTGAATTTTGTCAGGAGCTATAATTAAACCAGTGCGAGAAATCAAATTTTGCAAGTGATTATAACATTGGAGTAATATTTCTTGAGTGGGACAGCACAAAGTATATTGTCTATATAGTGAATATTGTAACATTGTGAAAATTTTTTATGAGTAGGTTCAATTGCTTGCCCTACATAAGTCTGGCAAATTGTTGGACTGTTTAACATACCTTGTGGCAACACTTTCCAATGAAAACATTTAGCAGGCTGCAGGTTGTTTACTGCAGGAATTGTAAATGCAAACCATTCACAGTCTTGCTCAGCTAAGGGGATAGTAAAGAGAGAGTCTTAAATCTATGACTATTAAAGGCCAATTTTTTGGAATCATAGCAGGAGAAGGCAGTCCTGGCTGCAATGTCCCCATAGGTTGTATAACTGAATTAATGGCTCTTAAGTCAGTTAACATTCTCCATTTACCTGATTTTTTCTTAATTATGAAAACTGGAGAATTCCAAGGGGAAAATGTTGGAGCTATGTGTCCTTTTTCTAATTGTTCATTAACTAAGTCCTCTAAAGTCTGCAGTTTCTCTTTACTTAGCAGCCATTGTTCTATCCAAATTGGCTTATCTGTTAACCATTTTAAAGGTGTAGGTTCTGGAGGCTTAACAATGGCTGCCGTTAAAAATGATATCTTCAACCTTGGCGTGAACTTTGTCTTTCCGTTTGAAGCAGTTCCTTCAAACCTTGCAAATTTTTTCCTAGTCCCATACCATGGACATACCCCATTCTTGCGTCATATGTTGACTTTGAGGGCTGCATAATGCTCTGGAATTAAAACTTGTTCCCCCAATTGTAATAAATCTATCCCCCATAAAATTATAGGCCCAGAAGTTATAATTGGCCAGTTTTGGGACCAGTTTATGGCCAGATTTGGGGGTCTGTTCCATATATATATATATATATATATATATATATATATATATATATATTTATTTTTTGAGATGGAGTTGTGCCCTTGTTACCCAGGCTGGAGTGCAGTGGCATGATCTCAGCTCATTGGAACCTCCGCCTCCCAAGTTCAAGCCATTCTCCTGCCTCAGCCTCCCAAGTAGCTGAAATTATAGGCACCCACCACCACGCCTGGCTAATTTTTGTATTTTTAGTAGAGATGGGGTTTCACCTGGTTTCACCAGGCTGATCTTGAACTCCTGACCTCAGCCTCCCAAAGTGCAGGGATTACAGGCGTGAGCCACCATGCCTGGCCCAGAATTTTTAAAAACAGCATTATTGAGGTATAACTGATACACAATAAATCACACATATGAAAAAGTGTACAACTTAATAAATTTTGTATGTGTACAGCCATCACCACAATCAAGATAGAAAACATATCCATCACCTCCAAAAATTTTCTTCTGCCTTTTTTTCTTTTTTCTTTTCTTTCTTTCTTTCTTTCTTTTGTTTTCTTTTTTTTTTTTTTTTTTTTTTTTTGAATAGAAATGGATTCTTGCTCTATTGCCCAGGCTGGTCTGAAACTTCTGCCCGCACGTGATCCTCCTGGCCTCCCAAAGTGTAGGAATTACAGGTGTGAGCTTCCAAGTCCAGTGGCATACAGGAATCCATGTGATAAAATTGTATAGAACTAAAACACTCAAGAATATATAAGATCAAGGCTTGGCACAGTGGCTCACGCCTGTAATCCCAGCACTTTGGGAAGCTAAGGCGGGCAGATCACCTGAGGTCAGGAGTTCGAGACCAGCCTGACCAACATGGAGAAACTCCATCTCTACTAAGAATACAAAATTAGCCAGGCGTGGTGAAACATGCCAGTAATCCCAGCTACTTGGGAGGCTGAGACAGGAGAATCGCTTAAATGTGGGAGGTGGAGGTTGCAATGAGCCGAGATCACACCATTGTACTCCAGCCTGGGCAACAAGAACGAAACTCCATCTCAAAAAAAAGAAGAATATAAGATCAAAGGGCCAGATGTGGTGGGCATGGTAGTGGCTCACACCCGTAATCCCAGCACTTTGGAAGGCCAAGATGGGTGGATCATTTGACGTCAGGAGTTAGAGACCATCCTGGCCCACATGGTGAAACCTTGCCTCTACTAAAAATACAAAAAAAATTAGCCAGGTGTAGTGGCGGGCGCCTGTAATCCCAGCTACTTGGGAGGCTGAGGCAGGAGAATGGCTTGAACCCAGGAGGCACAGTGTGCAGTGAGCTGAGATCTCACCACTGCAGTCCAGCCTGGGCGACAGAGTGAGACTCTGTCTCAAAAAACAAGAGTATATGATCAGTAGATTGTATCAAGATCAATATCCTGGTTGCGATGTTGTACTCTAGTTTTGTAAGATGTTACCATTGTGGGAAACTGGGTAAATTGTACAGAAGAGCTCTCTGTATTATTATTATTATTTTGAAATAGAGTTTCGTGCTTGTTGCCCAGGCTGGAGTGAAAGGGTGCGATCTTAGCTCAAGGCAACCACCGCCTCCCGCGTTCAAGCAATTCTCCCGCCTCAGCCTCCCGGGTAGCTGAGTTTACAGACATGTGCCTCCATGCCTAGCCAATTTGTGTGTGTGTGTGTGTGTGTGTGTGAGACGGAGTTTTGCCCTTGTTGCCCAGGCTGGAGTGCAATGGCCCGCCTCCTGGGTTCAAGCGATTCTCCTGCCTCAGCCTCCCAAGTAGCTGGGATTACGGCCATGCACCATCACACCTGGCTAATTTTGCATTTTTAGTGGAGGCTGGGTTTCACAATGTTGGTCAGGCTGGTCTTGAACTCCTCACCTCAGGTGATTCGCCCACCTCGGCCTCCCAAAGTGCTGGGATTACAGGTGTGATATTATTATTATTTTGAGACAGGGTGTCAGTCGGTCACGCAGGCTAGAGTGCAGTGGTACAGTCACAGCTCCTAAAGCCTTGACCTCCCCTTCATGTGATAAAGCCATTCTGTATTTTTTTTTTTTTTTTTTTTTGTAGAGCTGGGGTTTCACCATGTTGCCCAGGCTGGTCTCAAACTCCTGGACTCAGGCTATCTGCCTACCTTGGCCTTCCAAAGTGCCTGGGATTACAGGCATGAGCCACCGTGCCTGTGAGACCCCATTTGTAAAAAAAAAAAAAGATACAGAATGGCTTTGTCATCTTAAGTGTCTCATGTTGCCCTCTTTTAATGTCATCCACCTGCCTACCACACCCTTTATGTGAGTCTATTTCTTTTTCTCGCTGAGTAGTATTCCATTGTGTGGATTATACCAAGACTTGTTTATTCTTTACCTATTATTGACAGACTATGGGTTGTTTCCAGAGTTCAACTATTACAAATAAAGCTGCTACAAAACATTCATGTGCAAGTCTCTGTATGAACATATACTTTCATTTCTCTTGGGTAAATATCTAGGACTGGATTGGCTGATTCATATGGTACATATATTTTTAATGTTTTTTCTTTTTTTCTTTTTTCTTGAGACGGAGTCTCGCACTGTCACCCAGGCTGGAGTCCAGCAGCATGATCTTGCCTCACTGCAACCTCCGCCTCCCGTGTTCAAGCTATTCTCCTGCTTTAGCGTCCTGAGTAGCTGGGGTTAGAGGCGCCCACCACCATGCCCAGCTAATTTTTATATATTTTTTTATTAGAGACGGGGTTTCACCATGTTGGCCAGGCTGGTCTCGAACTCTGACCTCAAGTGATCTGCCCTCCTCAGCCTCCCAAAGTGCTGAGATTATAGGTGTGAGCCACCGCGCTCAGCCGTATCGTATTTTTAACTTTTTAAGAAACTGACAAACTCTTTCAAAGTGGTTGTACCTACCAGCAGCGTATGAGAGGTCCAGTTTCAGTATATATTCTCTCCAACATGCCAGCCTTTTCTAAAAACATAGTTCCATTGAGATATAATTCACATACCATACAATTTGCACATTTAAAATAAAAAATTGGCTGGGCATGGTGGCTCATGCCGGTAATCCTAGCACTTTGGGAGGCTGAGGCCGGTGGATTGCCTGAGCTCAGGAGTTCGAGAGCAGCCTGGGCAGCATGATAAACAACCCCATCCCTACTAAAATAAAAAAAATTAGCCAGGTTTGGCGGTGTGCGCCTCTAGTCCCAGTTACTTGGAAGGCTGAGGCAGGAGAATTGCTATAACCTGGGAGGCGGAGGTTGCAGTGAGCTGAGATTGTGCCGCTGCACTCCAGCCTGGGCGGCAGAGCGAGATTCTGTCTGAAAAAAAAAATAATAATTTTTAAAAAGCCAGGTGTGGTGGCTCACACCTGTAATCCCAGCACTTTGGGAGGCTGAGGTAGTGGATCACCTGAGGTCAGGAGTTTGAGACCAGCCTGGCCAACATGGTGAAACCCCATCTCAACTAAAAATACAAAAAATTAGCTGGGCATGGTGGCGCATGCTGTAATCCCCGCTACTCGGGAGACTGAGGCAGGAGAATCCCTTGAACCCGGAAGGCGGAGGTTGCAGTGAGCTGAGATCACGCCATTGCACTCCAGCTTGGGCAACAAGAGCAAAACTCCATTTCAAAAAAGTAAAACATTGTTTATTGTATTCACAGAATTGTGCATCTATCACTACAACCAATTTTTGAACATTTAAGAAAAGAAAACCCCATACTATTTAGTGGTAACACCTCATTCTTCCCCCAGATCTTTTCCCCCTAGTCCTATGCACCCACTAATATACTTTCTCTCTCTGTGGATTTGCCTATTCTATACATTTTACATTAAATGGAATCATATGATACAAGGTCTTTTGTGACTTTCTTTCACTTAACATATTAGGTTTTCAGGGTTCATCCATGTTGTAACATGTAGCAGCACTTTATTTTTATTGCTGAATAATATTTAATTGTATGGGTATTTTGTTTATCCACTCATTCGTTGATGGACATTTGAGTTGATTCCACACTTCCATCTTTTAAATTGTAGCCCTTCTAATGGGTGTGTAGTGATATCTCATTGTGGTTTAGTTTGTGTTTCCCTAATTATTAATGATGCTATATGTCTGAAAAAACCTTTATCTTACTTAGGTTTTTGAAAGATATTTTCGTTGGGTAGAGAATTCTACATTGATGGCCGGGCTTAGTGGCCACCTTAGAGGCCAAGGTGGGAGGATTGCTTGAGCCCAGAACCTCAAGACCAGAAGCTCGAGACCAGCCTGGGCAACATGGCAAGACTCTGTCTCTACAAAAATAAAAAATAAAAAATAAAAAATAAATAAAAATTAACCAGGTGTGGTGGTATGTGCCTGTGGTCCCAGCTACTCAGGAGGCTGAGGTAGGCAGGACTGGCTGAGTCTGGGAGGTTGAGGTTGCAGTGAGCCATGACTGGGCCTCTGCACTCCAGCCTGGGCAAAGAGCAAGGCTCTGTCTTTTTTTTTTTTTGAAAGGGAGTCTCGCTCTATTGTGCAGGCTGGAGCGCAGTGGCACGATCTCGGCTCACTGTGACCTCCACCTCCTGGGTTCAAGCGATTCTCCTGCTTCAGCCTCCCGAGTAACTGGGACTACAGGCACATGCCACCATGCCTGGCTAATTTTTTGTATTTTTAGTAGAGATGGGGTTTCACCATGTTAGCCAGGATGGTTTCAATTTCCTGACCTTGTGATCCGCCCACCTTGGCCTCCCAACATACTGGGATTACAGCCACCGTGCCCAGTTGGCTCTGTCTTTTTTTTAAAAAAAAAAAAAACCAAACCACAAAGAGCCGAGCATAGTGAGGCTCACTTCTGAATCCCAGCACTTTGGGAGAGTGAGGCGGGTAGATCCCTTGAGCCCTGGAGTTAAACCTTGAAGTGAGCCGTGACCGTGCTGGTGTATTCCAGCCCGGGTTACAGAGTGAGACCCTCTTTTTTTTTTTTTTTTTTTTTTTTAAAGATTCTGTCTCTTAAATGAAAAAACAACGTTGGTTAGAAATGAGCCATATCATGTTAGAAAGATATGTTGAAAGCCCTAGTGGTTCTTTATTTTTTTTTTTTATTTTTTATTTTTTTTGAGACGGAGTCTCGCTCTGCCGCCCAGGCTGGAGTGCAGTGGCCGGATCTCAGCTCACTGCAAGCTCCGCCTCCCGGGTTCACGCCATTCTCCTGCCTCAGCCTCCCGAGTAGCTGGGACTACAGGTGCCCGCCACCTCGCCCGGCTAGTTTTTTGTATTTTTTAGTAGAGACGGGGTTTCACCGTGTTAGCCAGGATGGTCTCGATCTCCTGACCTCATGATCCGCCCGTCTCGGCCTCCCAAAGTGCTGGGATTACAGGCTTGAGCCACCGCGCCCGGCCCTCTTTTTTTTTTTTTTTTTTAAGCGCAATCTCAAAATCAATAAAAGCAATTAAATCTACAAGGAAATGATAGTATTAGCTAATATTTATAAACTACTTATAATCTGCCAACGACTATGTTAAGCACTATACTTGAAATATTGCATTTAATACGCATAGTGTTTAAAGCAGGTGCAGTAAATAGTGCCTCTTCATTTTATCCTTCATACATTTTAGACTGCAGAAATCAAGGAAAACGAGGTTTAGTCAGTTTAAGATAATTGCCTAAGGAAACACAGCTAATAATTATCAGAACCATGGATTGATCCAAGCCTATCCCAATAGTTGAGGGTTTTTTTGTTTTGTTTTGTTTTTTGTTTTTGAGACAGAGCCTCAGTTTGTCTCCCAGGCTGGAGTGCAGTGGCATGATCTCGGCTCACTGCATCCTCCGCCTCCCAGGTTTAAGCAATTCTCCTGCCTCAGCTTCCCGAATAGCTGGGATTACAGATGTGCGCCACCACGTCTGGCTAATTTTTGTATTTTTAATAGAGACGGAGTTTTGCCATGTTGGCCAGGCTGGTCTCCAGCTCCTGGCCTCAAATGATCTGCCCATCTCGGCCTCCCAAAGTTGTGGGGATTACAGGTGTGAGCCACAGCGCCTGGCCGCTTAGCTCTTATCTGTGTTAAAATGCTATAATGCCTGTCCTGTGTTGTCTTTTTTTTTTCTTTTTCTTTTTTTATAAATTATACTTTAAGTTCTAGGGTACATGTACACAACGTGCAGGTTTGTTACATATGTATACATGTGCCATGTTGGTGTACTGCAGCCATTAACCCGTCATTTACATTAGGTATATCGCCTAATGCTATCCCTCCCCCCTCCCCCCAACCCACAATAGGCCCCAGTGTGTGATGTTCCCCTTCCTGTGTCCAAGTGTTCTCATTGTTCAATTCCCACCTATGAGTGAAAACATGCAGTGTCTGATTTTCTGTCCTTGTGATAGTTTGCTCAGAATGATGGTTTCTAGTTCATCCATGTCCCTACAAAGGACATGAACTCATCCTTTTTTATGGCTGCATAGTATTCCATGGTGTATATGTGCCACAGTTTCTTTTGTTTTTTGTTTTTTTGTTTTTTTTGTTTTTTTGAGATGAAGACTTGCTCTGTCACCCAGGCTGGAGTGCAGTGGCGAGATCTCAGTTCACTGCAAGCACCACCTCCTGGGTTCATGCCATTCTCCTGCCTCAGCCTCCCTAGTAGCTGGGACTATTGGCGCCCGCCACCATGCCTGGCTAATTTTTTTTGTATTTTTAGTAGAGACAGGGTTTCACCATGGTCTAGATCTCCTGACCTCATGATCCGCCCACCTCAGCCTCCCAAAGTGCTGGGAGTACAAGCATGAGCCACTGCGCCCGGCCTGTGTGCCACATTTTCTTAATCCAGTCTACCATTGATGGACGTTTGGGTTGGTTACAAGTCTTTGCTATTGTGAATAGTGCCACAATAAACATACGTCTGCATGTGTCTTTATAGCAGCATGATTCATAATCCTTTGGGTATATGCCCAGTAATGGGATGGCTAGGTCAAATGGTATTTCTAGTTCTAGATCCTTGAGGAATCACTACACTGTCTTCCACAATAGTTGAACTAGTTTACAGTCCCAACAACAGTGTAAAAGCATTCCTATTTCTCCACATCCTCTCCAGCACCTGTTGTTTCCTGACTTTTTAATGATTGCCATTCTAACTGGTGTGAGATGGTTTTGATTTGCATTTCTCTGATGGCCAGTGATGATGAGCATTTTTTCATGTGACTGTTGGCTGCATAAATGTCTTCTTTTGGGAAGTGCCTGTTCATATCCTTTGCCCACTTTTTGACGGGGCTATTTGATTTTTTTCTTGTAAATTTGTTTAAGTTCTTTGTAGATGCTGGATATTAGCCCTTTGTCAGATGGGTAGATTGTAAAAATTTTCTCCCATTCTGTAGGTTGCCTGTTCACTCTGATGGTAGTTTCTTTTGCTGTGCAGAAGCTCTTTAGTTTAATTAGATCCCATTTGTCAGTTTTGGTTTTGTTGCCATTGCTTTTGGTGTTTTAGTCATGAAGTCCTTGCCCATGCCTGTGGCCTGAATGGCATTGCCTAGGCTTTCTTCTAGGGTTTTTATGGTTTTAGGTTTAACATGTAAGTCTTTAATCCATCTTGAATTAGTTTTTGTGTAGGGTGTAAGGAAGGGATCCAGTTTCAGCTTTCTACATATGGCTAGCCAGTTTTCCCAGCACCATTTATTAAATAGGGAATCCTTTCTCCATTTTTTGTTTTTGTCAGATTTGTCAAAGATCAGATGGTTGTAGATGTGTGGTATTATTTCTGAGGGCTCTGTTCTGTTCCATTGGTCTATATCTCTCTTTTGGTGCCAGTACCATGCTGTTTTGGTTACTGTAGCCTTGCAGTATAGTTTGAAGGCAGGTAGCATGATGCCTCCAGCTTTGTTCTTTTTACTTAGGATTTTCTTGGCCATGCAGGCTCTTTTTTGGTTCCATATGAACTTTAAAGTAGTTTTTTCCAATTCTGTGAAGAAAGTCATTGGTAGCTTGATGGGGATGGCATTAAATCTATAAATTACCTTGGGCAGTAGGGCCATTTTCACAATGTTGATTCTTCCTATCCATGAACATGGAATATTCTTCCATTTGTTTGTGTCCTCTCTTATTTTCTTTAGCAGTGGTTTGTAGTTCTCCTTGAAGAGGTCCTTCACATCCCTTGTAAGTTGGATTCCTAGGTATTTTATTCTCTCTGAAGCAATTGTGAATGGGAGTTTACTCATGATTTGGCTGTTTGTCTATTATTGGTGTATAGGAATGCTTGTGATTTTTGCACGTTGATTTTGTATCCTGAGAGTTTGCTGAAGTTGTTTATCAGCTTAAGGACATTTTGGGCTGAGATGATGGGGTTTTCTAAATATACAATCATGTCATCTGCGAACAGAGACAATTTGACTTCCTATTTTCCTAATTGAATACTTTTATTTCTGTCTCTTGCCCGATTGCTCTGGCCAGAACTTCCAACACTATGTTGAATAGGAGTGGTGAGAGAGGGCATCCCTGTCTTGTGCCAGTTTTCAAAGGGAATGCTTCCAGTTTTTGCCCATTCAGTATGATATTGGCTGTGGGTTTGTCATAAATAGCTCTTATTATTTTGAGATACGTCCCATCAATACCTAGTTTATTGAGAGTTTTTAGCATGAAAGGCTGTTGAATTTTGTTGAAGGCCTTTTCTGCATCTATTGAGATAATCATGTGGTTTTTGTCGTTGGTTCTGTTTACATGATGGATTACATTTATTGCGTATGTTGAACCAGCCTTGCATCCCAGGGATGAAGCCAACTTTATCGTGGTGGATAAGCTTTTTGATGTGCTGCTGGATTCGGTTTGCCAGTATTTTATTGAGGATTTTGCATTGATGTTCATCAGGGATATTGGTCTAAAATTCTCTTTTTTTGTTGTGTCTCTGCTAGTCTTTGGTATCAGGATGATGTTTGCCTCATAAAATGAGTTAGGGAGGATTCCCTCTTTTTCTATTGATTGGAATAGTTTCAGAAGGAATGGTACCAGCTCCTCTTTGTACCTCTGGTAGAATTCAGCTGTGAATCGGTCTGGTCCTGGACTTTTTTTGGTTGGTAGGCTATTAATTATTACCTCAATTTCAGAACCTGTTACTGGTCTATTCAGGGATTCAACTTATTCCTGGTTTAGTCTTGGGAGGGTGTATGTGTCCAGGAATTTATCCATTTCTTCTAGATTTTCTAGCTTAATTGCGTAGAGGTGTTTATAGTATTCTCTGATGGTAGTTTGTATTTCTGTGGCATTGGTGGTGATATCCCCTTTATAATTTTTTATTGCATCTACTTGATTCTTCTCTTCTTATTAGTCTTGCTAGCAGTCTATGAATTTTGTTGATCTTTCCAAAAAACCAGCTCCTGGATTCAGTGACTTTTTGAAGAGTTTTTTGTGTCTCTGTCTCCTTCAGTTCTGCTCTGATCTTAGTTATTTCTTGCCTTCTACTAGCTTTTGAATGTGTTTGCTCTTGCTTCTCTAGTTGTTTTAATTGTGATGTTAGGGTGTCAATTTTAGATCTTTCCTGCTTTCTCTTGTGGGCATTTAGTGCTATAAATTTCCCTCTACACACTGCTTTAAATGTGTCCCAGAGATTCTGGTATGTTGTGTCTTTGTTCTCATTGGTTTCAAAGAACATCTTTATTTCTGCCTTCATTTTGTTATGTACCCAGTAGTCATTCAGGAGCAGGTTGTTCAGTTTCCAAGTAGTTGAGCGGTTTTGAGTGAGTTTCTTAATCCTGAGTTGTAGTTTGATTGCACTGTGGTCTGAGAGACTGTTTGTTATAATTTCTATTCTTGTACATTTGCTGAGGAGTGCTTTACTTCCAACTATGTGGTCAATTTTGGAATAAGTGCTGTGTGGTGCTGAAAAGAATGTATATTCTGTTGATTTGGGGTGGAGAGTTCTGTAGATGTCTATTAGGTCTGCTTGTTGCAGAGCTGAGTTCAATTCCTGGATATCCTTGTTAACTTTCTGTCTCCTTGATCTGTCTAATGTTGACAGTGGGGTGTTAAAGTCTCCCAGTATTATTATGTGGGAGTCTAAATCTCTTTGTAGGTCTCTAAGGACTTGCTTTATGAATCTGGGTGCTCCTGTATTGGGTGCATATATATTTAGGAGAGTTAGCTCTTTTTGTCAAATTGTTCCCTTTACCATTAGGTAATGGCCCTCTTTGTCTCTTTTGATATTTGTTGGTTTAAATTCTGTTTTATCAGAGACTAGGATTGCAACCCCTGCTTTTTTTGTTTTCCATTTGTTTGGTAGATCTTCCTCCATCCCTTTATTTTGAGCCTGTGTGTGTCTCTGCACATGAGATGGGTCTTCTGAATACAGCACACTGATGGGTCTTGACTCTTTATCCAATTTGCCAGTCTGTGTCTTTTAATGGGAGCATTTAGCCCATTTACATTTAAGGTTAATATTGTTATTTGTGAATTTGATCCTGTCATTATGATGTTAGCTGGTTATATTGCTCATTAGTTGATGCAGTTTCTTCCTAGCATTGATGGTCTTTACAATTTGGCATGTTTTTGCAGTGGCAGGTACTGGTTGTTCCTTTCCATGTTTAGTACTTCCTTCAGGAGCTCTTGTAAGGCAGGCTTGGTGGTGACAAAATCTCTCAGCATTTTTTTGTCTATAAAGGATTTTATTTCTCCTTCACTTACGAAGCTTAGTTTGGCTGGATATGAAATTCCGGGTTGAAAAATTCTTTTCTTTAAGAATGTTGAATATTGGCCCCCACTCTATTCTGGCTTGTAGGGTTTCTGCTGATAGATCTGCTGTTAGTCTGATGGGCTTCCCTTTGTGGGTAACCCGACCTTTCTCTCTGGCTGCCTTTAACATTTTTTCCTTCATTTCAACTTTGGTGAATCTGATGATTATGTGTCTTGGAGTTGCTCTTCTCGAGGAGTATCTTTGTGGCGTTCTCTGTATTTCCTGAATTTGAATGTTGGCCTGCCTTGCTAGGTTGGGTAAATTCTCCTGGATAATATCCTGAAAAGTGTTTTCCTACTTGGTTCCATTCTCCCTGTCACTTTCAGATACACCAATCAGACGTAGATTTGGTCTTTTCACATAGTCCCATATTTCTTGGAGGCTTTGTTCGTTTCTTTTTACTCTTTTTTCTCTGAACTTCTCTTCTTGCTTCATTTCATTCATTTGATCTTCAATCACTGATACGCTTTCTTCCACTTGATCAAATCGGCTACTGAAGCTTGTGCATGCATCATGTAGTTCTCATGCCATGGTTTTCAGCTCCATCAGGTCATTTAAAGACTTCTCTACACTGTTTATTCTAGTTAGCCATTCGTCTTTTTTCAAGGTTTTTAGCTTCTTTGTGATGGGTTCAAACATCCTCCTTTAGCCTGGAGAAGTTTGTTATTACTGATCGTCTGAAGCCTTCTTCTCTCAACTTGTCAAAGTCATTCTCCACCCAGCTTTGTTCCATTGCTGGCAAGGAGCTGTGTTCCTTTGGAGGAGAAGAGGCGCTCTGGTTTTTAGAATTTTCAGCTTTTCTGCTCGTTTCTCCCCATCTTTGTGGTTTTATCTACCTTTGGTCTTTGATGATGGTAACGTACAGATGGGGTTTTGGTGTAGATGTCCTTTCCGTTTGTTAGTTTTCCTTCTAAGAGTCAGGACCCTCAGCTGCAGATCTGTTGGAGTTTGCTGGAGGTCCACTCCAGACCCTGTTTGCCTGGGTATCACCAGTGGAGGCTGCAGAACAGCAAATATTGCAGAACGGCAGATGTTGCTGCCTGATCCTTCCTCTGGAAGCTTCGTCTGAGAGGGTCACCCGGCCATATGAGGTGTCAGTTGGCCCCTACTGGGAGGTGCCTCCCAGTTAGGCTACTCAGGGGTCAGGGACCCACTTGAGGAGGCAGTCTGTCTGTTCTCAGATCTCAAACTCCATGCTGGGAGAACCACTACTCACTTCAAAGCTGTCAGAGATGGACGTTTAAGTCTGCAGAAGTTTCTGCTGCCTTTTGTTCAGCTATGTCCTGCCCCCAGAGGTGGAGTCTACAGAGGCAGGCTGGCCTCCTTGAGCTGTGGTGGGCTCCACCCATTTTGAGCTTCTGGCCACTTTGTTTACCTACTCAAGCCTCAGCAATGGCTGATGCCCCTCCCCCAGCCTCGCTGCCACCTTGCAGTTCGATCTCAGACTGCTGTGCTAGCAGTGAGCAAGGCTGCATGGGCATGGGACCCTCTGAGCCAGGTGCAGAATATAATATCCTGGTGTGCTGTTTGCTAAGGCTGCTGGAAAAGTGCAGTATTAGGGTGGGAGTGTCCCGATTTTCCTGGTACCGTCTGTCACGTCTTCTCTTTTCTAGGAAAGGGAATCCCCTGACCCCTTGTGCTTCCTGGGTGAGGTGATGCCCTACCCTGCTCCGTAGGCTGCACCCACTGTCTGACAAGCCCCAGTGAGATGAACCCGGTACCTCAGTTGGAAATGCAGAAATCCCCCGTCTTCTGTGTCCTTCACGCTGGGAGCTGCAGACTGGAGCTGTTCCTATTCGGCCATCTTGGAACATCCCCTCTGTCCTGTGTTTTTGGAGTCTTACAAATAATTCTGAGGAGGAGGGAGGGATGAACAGATGGAGCACAGTGGATTTTTTGTGCAGTGAAAATACTCTGCATGATAATATAATGGTGGATACATGACATTATACATTTGTCCAAACCCATCAAATGTGCAACAGTAAGAGTGAATTCTAATGTCAACTACAGACCCTCGGTAATAGAATGTGGGCTTATCAATTGTAACAAACGTGCTACTCTGGTGGGGGATGTTGATAGTGAAGGAGGTTATGCATGTGCTGAAGGCGATATATAGGAAATCTCTGTATCTTCTGCTCAGTTTAGCTGTAAACCTATAATGGCTCTCAGGAAAGAAAAATTAAAGATAATGGGGAAAAAATACTGACTGTTAGTTTTCCTTCTAACAGTCAGGACCCTCAGCGGCAGGTCTGTTGGAGTTTGCTGGAGGTCCACTCCAGATGCTGGGATGTGCTGTTTGTTATGTGGACATAATATAAGAAACTCTCACGTGTTATCAGTAAACAAAAGGAAACATCCTTTCCATTCAAAAGAGAGTAATTCAGTGGACTAGAGACTTCAAAATTTCTTTGTTTTTAGAGGTGGGGCCTCGGTGTTGCCTAGGCTGGTGTCCAACTCCTGGACCCCAGCAAACCTCTCGCTTTGGCCTCCCAAAGCTCTGGGATTACAGGAGCTAGCCAAAATACAAAGATGGTGGAGAGATCTACAGTCATTTAAAGGCTTGTCTGGGTCTAGAGGACCTATTCCTTGGATGCCTTTTATGACCTATCTTTGGATTCATACTCCCTGATTTCTGCAATAACCTGCTGGCCACATAAGTCAGCCCTATCAATGTGGGAAGGGACTACAGAAGGGTGTGAACACAGCACAGTATGTGGCCATTGCTAGGACTATCTTGGACCTCCATGCTTGGGAAATAGAAACAAAGCAGATATAAATCCCTGTCCTCAGAAAGCTTACATTCTTGTAGAGGGAGCTAGACAATAAAAGCAAGCATGATGAATACTTAGTATCTAAAAAACACTAATAGAGATGAGGGGGATTAGGACTGTTTGGGGGTCAGTTTGCAATATAAAATAGGATGGTCAGGGTATGGTATGTCTCACTAAGACTTTGAGCAAAGACAGTCTGGTGAGGGAGTGAGCTATGTAGATGTATAAAGGAAGAGCATTCCAGAATACAGCTAGCACTGAGGTCCTAACACAGGATCATGCCTGGTGTGCTCTAGGAAGAGCAAGAAGCCAGAGTTCCTGGAGAGGACTGAGCAAGGAGGAAGCAGGTCAGGGACAGGAGGAGACAGGATAGCCAAAGTTGGGGAGGATGTTTTGAGGCAGGAAAAGCAGGAAAAGTGTTCAGACAACACTACATAGTAACAAATAATTAAGGAATAGGCCGGGCGCGGTGGCTCAAGCCTGTAATCCCAGCACTTTGGGAGGCCGAGATGGGTGGATCATGAGGTCAGGAGATCGAGACCATCCTGGCTAACACGGTGAAACCCCGTCTCTACTAAAAAATACAAAAAAAACTAGCCGGGTGAGGTGGCGGGCGCCTGTAGTCCCAGCTACTCGGGAGGCTGAGGCAGGAGAATGGCGTGGACCCGGGAGGCGGAGCTTGCAGTGAGCTGAGATCCGGCCACTGCACTCCAGCCTGGGAGACAGAGCGAGACTCC